>NC_060901.1:20439904-20472404 GCF_014805685.1 Silurus meridionalis
ATTTCTCTCCATACCGTATCTAACAATCAAAACCTTTGCCATGAGGGGCCTTGACCATGCAGCAATCGTTGTTTTGAAAAGGTATAGCCATGGTTTTAATTTCGGTCACCTAAATATAAAGTTTAAATCAGATGAAAACACTGATGATTGCCTACAAAGTCACAATGGACCAGTTATCACCAACCTGGAGGTCCTTGTTCGAAATCCTGCTCTTCCCTTTAAGCCAAAGGGAACCCTCAACTCCATACAAATACCAGTGTTGGAAGAAGCTTTATCTCAAAGGCCTACTGGATGCCTTTAAATTACTTTATTAAGCATCTAAGCAGGAGTTGATCCTACTCTAAAAGAAATTAAAAATGAAGTGTGTGTAGATGAATGGCATTCTTAAATGATGCAGTTCCATCCACAAGGTCTTTTTGAAAGTGTAGGTTTAATAAAGGTATAGAACCGCTTTAAAAAAAACACAGATTGGCTCCTTTAACCCTCTGCTACATGCTTGAATTGTACTCTGCTTTGGGTTCTATATCAATTTAGCAATCGATTTAACACTGCTTTTGTGCTACTACAACTTTCAACCATGAACTTCATGTGCTGCCGTCATGCCCTTTATCCAGCTCATACTTCTGCACTGATTCTGACTTAGAAATCCCATGATGCTTAGCATTCCAAAGATGGAAAGGTTTGTCTGTTTGTTAGGTGGAGGATTTGGGGGTATAATAGCCCACATGGGGTCTACATGCAAGTGACATTCTGGCTGTAGTTTGATTTGATAACCACCAAGACTAATGCATCACAAATCACACAGTGATCTAATTTTCAAATACACTTAATGAATATAATACATTTTTTAATGTGATTAGTTTACGTTTCTAAGTCTTGTCTTCCTGTAAGTCACCACAGGGCTCTGGACCAGTCAGAGCCCAAACCACTGGAAGCAAAGCAAAGCTGTTATTGTTCATGATAGACCATTCAGAGTGAGCTTGAAATGAGGAAATCTAAAACATGACTTGGACTAAACTAGAACCAGGGACTTCGACGCTAACACTTCTCCATACTCGGTGATCGAGGGCAACATTCCGGGCATTTTTTAGATTTTTAGTGGTCCTAGAACAAAGCACATGATTTCATACATAGATAAAACATTTGTCCGTGTCTCCAATCCATCAGAACGTTTTAAACTCGCTCTGTCTACAGTACGTCTCCTTTCAACTGCGTGGACTGCTGCCTCGAGGGATGTCTGTAGGGAAGCCAGCTGGAATTTATCCTTCACATGTGGTCGAACCGTCACAAAACTTCTCCTTCTTGATCATGGGTTACTGGCAACATCTTAGTTGGATAGTTTGGACTTATGTCAAAGGCAATTGTGGAGGAGGAGGAACTCCCAGGATTAACTGCAAGCACTGCATCTGGAAGACCTTTCTTGTTCGTGTCTAACGTGAGCAGTGCAAATGCTTTCTACCATACTGTACACAAGGAGGGGCAAGATGAAAAAGTTTACTTCCATGTGGAGGACTTGAACGAGGTGATGACCCTCAGTGGCCAAGCCTTAAAGTAAATTATACCATCTGGATAGATTTCGACTCCTAAACACTCCTAAATATGTTCTCATCCCTGGATTTACAATCAACACATAATTTTCAAATCCCTTCCTGTTTTCTGACTGTTCAGATTAGTGATTAATATAATGTGCATTAATAAGTGCACCCCATATGACTAATAAATGGAGAATATATTATAAATATAATGCACAGTGCGTGATGTGAGATTTCCTATAAAAGCTGTATGAGTTTGTCCATATTACAAAACATTCCTTTAGGAAGAATGAATGTTTTATCCAATGTGCAGAAAAATGTGCAAAAAAAAAAAAAAAGCCTAGCTGTGCTACAACCTGAAATCTGCCTGCTCAGGAATGTGCCATTTCGAGACTTCATTCAGCGAACACAGTGAGCACTGAGGACTATTTGACACTTGCAAAATTATTTGCACACATTCAGAATAAAAGTTATGTAACAGCGACTCTATATATATATATATATATATATATATATATATATATATATATATATATATATATATATACACACACAGTACAGATAAAAAGTTTGGACACACCTTCTCAATCAAAGAGTTTTCTTTATTTTCATGACTATAAAAATTGTAGAGTCACACTGAAGGCATCAAGGGCTATTTGACCAAGAAGGAGAGTGATGGGGTGCTGCGCCAGATGACCTGGCCTCCACAGTCACCCGACCTGAACCCAATCGAGATGGTTTAGGGGTGAGCTGGACAAAGTGAGTGAAGGCAGAAGGGCCAACAAGTGCCAAGCATCTCTCGGGGAACTCCTTCAAGACTGTTGGAAAACCATTTCAGGTGACTACCTCTTGAAGCTCATCAAGAGAATGCCAAGAGTGTGCAAAGCAGTAATCAAAGCAAAAGGTGGCTACTTTGAAGAACCTAGAATATGACATATTTCAGTTGTTTCACACTTTTTTGTTATGTATATAATTCCATATATAATTCCACATGTGTTAATTCATAGTTTTGATGCCTTCAGTGTGAATCTACAATTTTCATAGTCATGAAAATAAAGAAAACTCTTTGAATGAGAAGGTGTGTCCAAACTTTTGGTCTGTACTGTATATATATATATATATATATATATATATATATATATATATATATATATATATATATATATAAATATATATATATATATATATATATATATATATATAAAAGACGTTTTTCCCTCCGAAACCAAGTTTATTAAACTTTAAGCATAAAGAAAAATGTCCTGTATATGGAGATCTTAGTTTCAGTGTCCTGCACAGTCTGAAGGTTGTCCTGCTCCCTGCATGCCTGACCCAACTGAGAAAAAGCTTCATTATGAGCTAATAAGCTGGATCAGGTATATTGGGAGTTAAAGCATGAAATTTTGGAGGTTAGTAGGTCACTCAGGACTGGAGCTCCAGAACAAATCTAAAGGAAGCTGATGGATTGGATTGGCTGTGCCACTCATATTGAGCTTCACCCCTTTTTCTATAAATCACACTTGTATGGCGTACAGGGTTACGTGAACAGACTCTTATTAGTTTCTTTTTTCCCCTCCACGGTTATCCACGCTTGCAATTCTGTCTTAAGCATTGCTTTATACGCTTGTACTTGCTCCTCATTTGTTATGAGACAGTCTCTCTTAATATTTAATCTTCTTTGCCTTATTTCCCATTAATGAAAACCTTTCATCTCTAGAGCATTGCGAAAACCAGATACTGAGACGTCTGAGACATTCTGCCCCGTGGCTAATCTCGTCTGACGGAGGCCTTTGAACGCAAACAGGAAAAGCACGACAGCTTATAGTCAGCAACGCCAACACATTCCAAATTAGCGCACACAGCATCCGAGCATTTCAAATTAAGATGCCACGCAGTTTGTGTAACTGCAGAGTTCATCGGGGGGTCAGGAAAACTTTATTTCGCTCTGGTTTCCATGCATGGATTTACAGGAATTGTGCAACACGGCAGATTTTAGGCGCCCAAACACTCCCAGGACGATGTTTTCCTCCTCTAAACACACGATTCATTTCTGTGTCATTTTCACACGATCCATTCAGATGCGAAACTCCACAACGTTCAGCGAGGACGATTTATTTATTTATTTACCCGTTAACGAAGTCTGGCACCGATCCGAAGGAACCTATATTTGTTTGCAAGCTGTTGGTTTTGTGTGAAAACCTGACCCATTTTGTATCTGCGGCCATATTTTAATGGGTCAGGAACAGTACAGCCTGCTTAAGTCGATCACAAAAGAGCTACGTCCTGAAAAAGCGTCTGGAGCTCAAACGCATGTGTATCGAAACATTTTTCAATTACAAGATATGAGATCTAACACGGTGGGTCGGTTCTGAAACGAGGCTAGCAGTCGGCTTGCACAATAGCTTTCAAGGTTGCGTCTGATGGTAATACGTGCGTGTGTTATTATCTGTAAAGCCAAATCCTTTCTTTTGTGAACTTTAATAGCGAAAGGTCCATCTATTCAGCCATCACGTTCCCCCAGCGCAAAGCCGGCCTTTGATTTAATCCGTAGTCACCATTTTTTAAACTCGACTCTAACACCAGGATTTAGGAGATGAATCTCTTTGAGAGACGCCTCTAAATGAGTTTCTCTCACTACTTTTGACGCCCCACCCCTCCATTTCTCTCCCTTGATCTTTCAGACAATTATCCACAGAGAATAGGATCCACGTCCGATTCACAATATCACAAAACACAGCTGCGTCTGATCTTTACAACACAATGCCAATAGATTTAAATGGTTCACACTTGTTTCCGGCTTCTGATGAGGATTCGGGTTTTCGTCCTGTTGGTTAAAGCATCCTGTGGATGTGTGCAAATTTCACCATTACAATAGAAAAACTGCTGAACAATGCAAAGTTTTAAATGCACTATTTCCTGCTAGAAGGAACTGATTTTCACCTCATTGCCTGTTTCGTTATTCTATAGAAGTTATTTAGAAATGTTTCTGTAAGTAGATGTTTAACTTCGATGCTGAATTGATATATTGTACATTACAATACACATTTGATTGTTTGTGGACTTGTGACCTTCTCTACTGATCTAAACTCTGAATCAGAATCTCTGATTTGCGTTTTCATATATTTTTGTCCATCTCGTCAATACAGAGCGTCTCCATCACAAAAATTAGATTAGAGTTTCTATCCAATCAGATTTTAGCGTCACATTATGTGAGTCAAAACCCACACAAAACTGTGAGGTCTTCAGAACCAGCAGTGTGGCATCTGTAGCATACACTACATGAGTATAAAGGCTGTTGCTGTAACTAATCAGATTGCGACATGCTGACTCTGAGGTCCTCTAGCAGGCGACCAATAACATCAGCATTTTCACGTTCTCTGATTGGACGGTCAGAGAGCCTCATTATTTAGAGCTTGCAAACTGCATCTGTATCAAACTGCACCAAAAACATGTATTAATGTGGATTTAATAGGGTTTTTTATTCCACAATGACCGGCAGAGGAGAAGAAACCTGGAAGCTGAACGTCATGAGGAAAAATCGGCAAAACAGTTCGTAAGGTTTTAATGCACTAAATAAAGCAGGAAAACCCCGGGGTGATATGATGAGGTAAATATCGGTGCTTCTGCTGGAGATGATGTATGTGGAGGTGCAGTTGTGGCTCCAGTGAAAGGAGACGTGTTGAATTGTGTTTATTGCTTTAGTGATGATGTTCATTCTGACTGTGATGCAGCTCTGATCTGCTGTACTTCTCTATAATACTGATGCTTTCTGTAGACGTGGCTTCATGATGATTACGGCATCATAATGGATTGATTCATGTAGAAGGTCTGGGGTGAAATGCATGACCTGATCGTGGTCATTATATATTATATATTTATTTACACATAAAAACTAATAAACAGTGTTCGTTATGTACTGATGTAGTGTGCAGTAAAAACAGCTGGAAGTTGAAGCCCGGTGCTGATGATCCCACGCCAGTTCTATATTCATGACCACGCTAAATATTCCCCCGGATCTGAATAAACAAACCCAATATTGACTGAAAGATTAGCCTACATCTGTCTAGGCGATGTGCCCGCGTGAGAGAAAAGGCGTGCTCTCATTTGCAAATTGAGATGTAGGGAAATGTTTCTGACAGGCGAATCAGTGGCTGGCTCTGGCTGGAGAAGAGAAGAGAGAGAGCAGGGGACGTCTGGCAGGAGCGACGATCCTCTGAGGAACTAGCATAATCTGCTTTTTTTCTGCCTGCTGGCTTTCGAACGAGGTTTCATAGAATATGTCTTGAGAGACGAGTATGATGAAAGGAAAAAAAAAAAGAGAAAAAGGAAATTGAACACATCCAATTCCCTTCTCTCTATCCGTGTTTTATTTTTCTTTATAAACAGTATAGGAAGGGAAGGAACCCGGGTGATGTGAGGTTTACGTTTAGCATTCTGTTCGTAGCTCTTTAAACAAGGAGGAGTCGTTTCGGAATCAATTAGCTTTGCTGACAAAGTCTTGTGTGTGTGCACGTGTGTGAGTGTGTGTGTGTGTGTGTGTGTGTGTGTGTGCGAGCGCACACGCGTGAGGAGGATTAGCTTGGCTGTACCGTTCCCAACATGTTTTGGGCTACTCCCAGTGGTTATGAACTCCTTTAACAAAAAAACCCCCAAAAAGACAATCGAACAGATGGCAAATAATCGCCGCAAGAAAGGAAAAAAGTTTTTCGTTTTCTTTTTTTGTTTACTTTACTCCCTAAGTGACCCTGTACACACCGTTCTGAAAATCGATTGGCGTTTTTATCACGCCACGCAGAGAAAGACAACACGCGTCCAAGTTCTTTTTCCAAATTCAACAACCTTCTTTGTGGAAGGGATTAAAGGGATTAAAGCAGCACTAGGCCCCGTCTCCCGGACAGCCTGTGGGTCAGGAGTTCAGCGCCGCTTTCCTCTCAGACATCCCAGAAAAGGACGTGTGATGGGCTGCCAGCCGTACCTAGAGTGCCAGGAAGCAGCGGCCGCTGCCCGGCGGGGAATCGAGGCTCTCTGCTGCCTGCCGATAGCGACACTGGATCACACGCCAGACTCGGGGATCTCTTTTAACATCGCACACAGCTCACGCTGACCTGCTGCTGTCCTGCGTAAAACTCCGCTACATGCACCGCGACATGTCCAGCTCCAGAATCCATCCTGAACTCTCAAAAGTTTATCTTCTCAACGCACACGAACATTATTTTAGGAGAGTTTATGAATATCACCACTAATGACAAGTGAGTCACGAGCGAGTCGTTAAAGTGACTCAGGAAAAAAGCATAGAAAATCACTCGACTCTTCTACCCACAGACACTATGCAGTTACATATACACATATTAATGATTGGAACTCTAGTTAAAGTTGGTGAATAAAGATGTTTTGGGGATCTGATTATTTAATCATTTCATTTAATTTCTGATTTCTAAATGACTCAAAAAAAGAACCGAGTCACTAAAATGATTCGAGCTTCCCGACATTAATCGCCATTCATCAGGCTGCAGTGCTTATACTTTCTTACTTTTCAATCCTGGACCTTGATTCATAAACAGTGCTGTAGAAGTGTAATTTCTATAAAGAAATCTCATTACAAACCAGTATTCGGAAACCATTAAAACCAGTACTAAATGTTTTCCATTACATAGTGTGTTTGTGTCCATTACTAAATCATCATAAAACCACAGAAAGAGTCGAGAAGCTTTCCTGGAATCTGCACTACTAATGACTACCTCCTAATGGTCTCTAATGGATACACAACACAACATACCACCAATAGTAAGCAATACATTTCCAGTAGAGACCCACAGGGATACACCATTACAGTTTTCATTAAAACCAATACAATTCCCATCAAAACCTAAATCTAAAACTGGATTTGTCACCGTCAAAAAAAACAAAAAACGCTGCTGAACTCCAGGAGCCCAAATGAGCTCACTTACAAAATAATAATAATGTGAATGGACAATTCCCGGTGGTGAGGTTCACGTCCGGGTCAGACCTGCTGCAGTCATGTTTCAGCTGCTTCGCGTTGACACGTGAGACGCTTCGGGGCCACACAGGAACACACGGTTCATGTGCAACGTTATAATGCCATGTCCCACAAGCAAGAGTTTTCTTTTCCCATGATCCTCTTTTCAATTAAAATGACTGTAGCGTCTGTCATCAGCATGAACTACAGACCTGATGTGTGTCTCTGATCTTTATATGATGTACAGAAATATCATTAACGTCATGCTTTCAGTTTACTTTAACAATCTGTCTGTCCGTCTGTCCGTCTTTCCATCCGTCTGTCTTTCTGTCTGGTAGTTGTTTAATGGAACACCATGCAAAATAAGCTCCAGCTTTCACTTATGTTATAGTAGCTGTAAAGGTTTATTCCCACACGCAACTTGTGATGTCACCAAGAACTCGCAAAAGCTGAAGTTGAAGGTCCCCCGACACTGCAGACTTCTTCCGGTCGCTCTCAACGCTTCACATTTTCTCAAAGAAACTTTATATAAATTAATTAAATAATAAATACAAAATTTGAATCTAATAATTATGAAATAATCTACCAATATAACTGCACACACACCAGTGTGTATTGGAATGCAGTGCAGTAATACAGACATAATCACCACTTCTCCTAATTTTATCAGACAAATCCTGATTAGAATCTGAAGTGCGACACTTCATTCGCCGATACGGAGGTGTGCTGGACTCGTACACCCGAGTTAGCTCAGGTTCGGTGCTTCAGCAGGAGCTCATTGACATTCACAACGTCCCTTTTTTCTTCTGATGGATTTTTCCATTTGCGCTCGTATTGATCCCAGTTTGTAGTAAATGAGGTTCTCTCAGGACGTTTGGGACGAAATTCGCAGCCCAAAACATCAAATTATTACCATTTACCGTGAAACAGTGTAAAATATCAACTGCCTCATGCCTCCAGATCACTTTGCTTCTTATTCTTTACAATAATTAATCATAACCATATTAATAATAACAATAATCAATCATATTTTGGTGGCAATGCTTTACAGTCTATAATAATAAATAAATAGTTTAGTAGAAAAAATCTCATATATTTCTCTTTTGAATTCTATAATGACATGGAAAGCTTTTCACAAAATAAAAGGATGAATAAATAAATAAACAAATTAATAAATAATAAAATGTATTAGCAATGGAAATATGCAATTATATTATTATATTTCAAAAATATTATTATTATTATTATTTGTATTATTATTATCTTTAAATTTTTTTTCCCCCTTCAATTAACTTCATTTACTTTTGGTTTATTAAATTTACTTTTAACATTTTTGGTTTCATTTAAATGAATGCAGCAAATATCCTTAATTATGAACCTTAAACATTGTATAATAATAATAATAATAATAATAATAATAATAATAATAATAAAATGTTATGAATACATTTTTTTTTTAATATTTTAATTTTAAAATATAATATAAAAAATATATAATTATTCATGCTGTCACACTCTATATATTTGATATGTTACGTCAACTTCTTTCACATGAACACTAACTGGAAGTTCCTGCTAAAGAGAGGACTTTAAATAAATAAATTGATAAATAAAGAAACATAGGATGATAGTTTATTAAACTCTTTATCTTTTCTGATGTTTGTTTCTGATCTTTTCTGAATTACCCTGGTAATTAGTACACCAGTGCTCATAGAGATCCAGTGGAGCAGGTACTGTATCAGAGCTTTCCTTATGCTCATCCTCCGATTTAAAACAGATTGCTGTGGGGGGGTTTTTTCAGGCAGATACGATCAGCCAAACAACCTTTACGCATTACCATCTTAAACGAGTTCCTTAAGATCTCCAAATCCCTGCTACTAAAAATGTCCTCCGTTCAGTCCATCAAAGCCACAATCACCTTTCTGTTCCTTTTAGTCCGAGCTCTTATTAAGTTAAGGAACTGTTTGGAGTCACAGAGGAGACACTTAAACCTCTTACAGATTGAAGCCACCTGCTGATTAGTACCAACCCCCCCAGGCAGCCATCTTTAATCCAAACAAACCACTGAATACATGAATGAATGAAGGAATGAACAGATTCCTCCAAACGCCATGTCACAGGGATCAGAGACACAACGCCAAAGCTGTGAGGAGGATCTGATTATCTTACTGGAGGATTCGTCTTCTCAACAATGCTCTTCTCCAGAACTTCAGAGTGGGGGGAATAAGTGGAGAATTAGCATATCCCATGATCCCTCAGTGCAACACACACAAAGTTATGATAAAACAACAAAATGCTACACTAGTAACAAAATGAAAACATTAAACATTTCATCATTGGTTGGAAATCGAGTAATTACACACAATTTCAGGTTTCACATCCCATCTTTATTTTCTCTTTTTCCATCCTTGTTAATGTTCAAATGTCAGGTTCCTGCAGGTCTACAGCTCTGTCGTTTAACATTTAATACAAATGACACACCAGTTTTTCATCACTGTACACGATGAAATACGTTTTATACAATATTCATTTTATCACCATTTTATCCTCATTTTTAAAGGATTTTTATTATGTATTATGGAATTGATATTCTGTATACTGCTCACAGAAAGAAAGAAAGAAAGAAAGAAAGAAAGAAAGAAAGAAAGAAAGAAAGAAAGAAAGAAAGAAAGTGGAAACTAATCAGTCAAATATTTAGTTCTGAAATTCTCGCATTGAAAAGAATTCTGCACAATATAAACTCATACATGTTCTCCTGTAGGAATGTGGAAATTAATCCATCCTGAAATGTAATATATCTTATATTTTATATATATAAATAAAGTATTGAATGTAATCAGTCGTTTATTCGCTGAAAACACTCTCGAATGTGAACGTGTGATTTTCTCGCTCTCCACTGGAACAGAGTCAGCTTTAAATGTGTGGGCTCTTTCTGGCAAACATTTATCCAGATATTTATGGATGTGAGCCGAGGGAGGCTGTCGACGGTGTGTGATACTGGAGGCTGGCAGGGCGGCCATTTTGGAGCGAAAGATACAAAACCAAAGAACAAAAAAAAAAAAAAAAAAAAAAACATGAAGAGAAACATTTAAATATGGATCAGGAAGAAGTAGTTCAGGTTCAGTAAACGATGTTCTCGGGTTAAAATTATTACAGGACACCTGTTTTCATATGTGTGTATTAGTGTTATATAGTAATGGATGTAACTATGATAATTAACAATATGCAGCATGTTTTCCAGTCATATATGGAAATTCTTACTGTAGTCATGTTTTTTTTTTTATTGAAAATTAAAGCGTCTGGATTCTTATTATTATTCTACATTTATGCATTAGGTAGATGCTTTTATCTCTTGTGACTAACATTGATCTTATTCTTATAATAGCTGCAATGGGGTTAGGGGCCTTGCCCAGGGGCCCAGGAGTGGCAGCTTGGTGTGGCTGGAATTTGAACTCAAGACCTTCGGATCCAAAATCCAATGCAGTTATTATTGTTGTCGTTGTTGTTATTGTTGTTGTTACACAAACAACTTTGGTATGTAACTTGGCTTGACCAGTTTGTGCTACAGACATGACTGAGAGGCTTTGATGATCAGGAGATCAAACCTCTATAATGGACTATAAATAAAATAAATAAATAAATATCTCCTGTTTTTAGCTCATAGAGAATGAAAGAGAAATAACAGGTGCTCAGCTGATGCAAACCTCAGACAGACAGGCAGACAGACAGACAGACAGACAGACAGACAGACAGACAGACAGACAGACTGGTAGCTTAGTATTTAAAACATTGGCCTTTGGATCGGAAAGTTAAGTTTAAATCCCAGCCACACCAAAATGGGCCCCAGAGCAAGGCCCCTAACCCCAGGGCTTCTCTGTTGTATAAATGAGATAAATGTTGCTCTGGATGTAAATGTAGATCTACACAAAATACATCTCAGAATTTTTGTCTTTAACCTCCATATAAATGTATGCTCCATGGACAGTAAAGGGGATTTATTACCTCTCTATATTTATTTCTGTGAACACCTGCCTGTATCACTCTTTCATTTTGTCTGTCCTTCGACAAACACCACACTTGTATCACTCTGTCTTAGCAGTATGTTCAACACTTGGCGCAGAAGAGAATCTGGAGAGACACGAGTTTTCTATGGCTGCTGCATTGTAAGTGCTAACAGGAACCTGTTTTTATAGATTTCCATCTTTGAGATTAAATATGCCTCATATTTTAGACATGATGTTCCTCCAGGAAACCCTGCTTTTTGTGCCATAGCTCTCCTCGATATTGTGTTTATAGACCTCACCCAGAGCTCTATACATTTACAGGATATATATGAGAAGAGCCGTAGCATACGGGACATCACTCACGGATATCGCTCAGCATTTGAGCTAAAGCTTTTCTTCTTCTTTCTTGTGTTTAGTAGTAAAAAAAAAAAAAAATAAAAAACATGCCACGAGATCATAGATCAGAGCTGTGAAACAGTGCAGGAATTGCAGTGCGGTTCTTTTCCTTCAGGCGTGCTGAGTTTGAATTATTTACAGTCAAGTAATTTGACAGATTCGCCATACATGCTGTTTTATTCGCAGACAAAAAGTCTCATTACAGGGGGAAAAAAAATCCGATCGGCTCGGGGACTCAGGTACTTACCGCTGTCAAGGTCCTGTGAAAACACAAAGCCTATCAAAGTAAATAATACATGAAAGCTGGAGCGGTGAAGGAGGCGAATTCGCTCTGATCAGACAGGAGGGTAAGTTTGGGGACACGAGTTAATTTGCTTTTTTCGGGGAAGAAAAAAACATGCGCAGGCCTTGTCGCGTGGAAGACGTCGTGTTCAGGCAGGAAGTCGGAAACGAGATGAGTGGCACCCGAGCTCGGCTCAACCCCTCCCACTCTACTTAATTGTACGTTTGCTCCCTGGCTTCCTCCTCGCATATTTCCATCCCAAGTGCTTTCAGATATGCTACGTATTTTTAGCACGTAACCCGCTGCGCTCACCCACTCGGTTGCCATGGCCACAGTGAATTAGAAGCTCGCTAACGGTTCCCACGGAGCGGAAAAAAGGCGAAAAAGCGCAAATATACGGTGGGAAGTCGCGGAAACGAGGCGAGTGCCA
The DNA here is from genome assembly GCF_014805685.1 of Silurus meridionalis. NCBI lineage: Eukaryota > Metazoa > Chordata > Actinopteri > Siluriformes > Siluridae > Silurus > Silurus meridionalis. The sequence continues at coordinate 20,452,527 of NC_060901.1, forward strand.
CTCGGCCCTGAAGGAACACAGGACGAGCAGATTTATGGAGCCTCACAGAGCAACATTCTTTTTTTTCTGGCGTAACATCGATTAAACCTCGCTTTAGGTCATGTGACTCTCGACACGGCTAATTACAGAAACAACGATCACATGGGCCGAGTTGCCGAAGAAAATAACAGCTGCTATAAAATATATTATATATAAGAAATGTCTTCATATAAAAGAACCAGGACTGATCATTATTTTCTTTTTTTTTTTAAACTCTGCAGCACTTTGTGTCTAATTGCTACCTCCTGAAATCTCAGGAAGAGCCTCAGCTCCAACAGGAAATGTGGTGAATTTAGCCGATATCCAGAGCTTTAAAGTGGAGACTGTGGCAGATCCTATCCTGGAGCACTGAATGAGGGGGGAGGCTTCTGGAATAAGTTGCTTAGCATGTAATAATAGCTAATGTAAACCTCATGTAACACTAACACACACACACACACACACACACACACACACACACACACACCAGCAGGATGACTTTGCATTACAGTGAAAGAGAACAGTGGTGGAGGTTTAAGCGAAACATAGTGTATGAACAAGTCACAATTGCCACAATTATTATTATAACTCCAGACTCCTGATGGACAAACTGGAGTCGTTAGCGTGTAATAAGATGGTTGTAAATCTCAAATCCCAAAGCATTTTTGTGTGCATTTCTGTAGAAGTAAATTTTGGTTTGGAAAGTTCCTCGACCTTAGCTACATCATTCAGCTCGAACCTTGTTAAAGGTGTTTAACATGCTGGTTTTCGTCTATGCTTTATTTTATAATGTGTAATTAGCTTCCGTCAGGGTCAGGATGAATGCATGAACGCTTGACAGTGTTTTTTTTTTCCTTTTCGTATGTATAAACACAGCACGTCCAGCTTAAAAAAAAAAAAAAAAGATGAGTCAGCCTGCAGAAACGGCACTTTTCCTTCGCTAACATTAATCTGCAATAGCTTAGGGTCGTTCTTCTTTCGCCTAATTATCACGTCACTTCATCATGTATAAGGGTTTTTATTTCCCAAAGGCAAAAAAAAGAGGAGATAAAATAAAAAGAAAATGCAGAGCCAGCCTCCAATTTATGTAAAACCAGACAAACGTGGAGAAGGGGGTTTTTCTTGCAAGAGCAGCAATACGCATTAACTCTAAAGCATTACACCTTTCATTTGAACCGTGGACACGGGCGGGTAATTGGGGCCTTGTGACACAAGCGCTCGGGTTTCAGATGCCCAAAGGCACGACTAAAGATCTAACTAGCAAACGAGGGAGAAAAATCAATAGCATGCCAAAACGAGTGCATGCATAAGCACTGAGAAAGCCTGCACAAAGTCCACTTAAGACTATAAACGCAAAATAATTTGTATGTTCAAACAGCACACGACATGCTTTACACATCGTGTTCGAACTAGAATGGAATTTCAGGCTAGTTTCTTTAGCACTTATGCTAATCTGCCTCATTTCAAGTCTTTACTAGATCCTGGTGATTTGGACCCGCTTTTGATAATGTTCTTATTTCAGTAGCACAATAATGACATATTTAATACTCAACAAATTTAACTGGAATAGAACATAAGCAACACTCTCACTTTCCTTCTGGAAATGAGCTAGCATTGCTTCTGCTCACTGTAACACAATTCCCAGCAAGAACCCTAAATCATTGAGTTTTTGGAATAGAAAAGTCATTTATCTACAGTTTTACCAGCGTACACATCATGTAGTGATTAGTTTTTGGCCAGTTTTATCCTATAAACATTTAACATAATAGAGAATTATAGTTTTATAGAGATGTTTATAGAGAAACCTCCAGAATTTTTGGCACCACTATTGGAAAAGAGAAGAAGAACAATAAACTAATCCATGAGAATTACAAAGCAAAATAAATAATACAGGCATCGTTTTATACACAATAATATAAAAATATTTTAGCAAAAAGCGCTAATTAGACCAAACCTAGCAAGTTACAATCTATAGTAGTCTAATATTTGTATGAATGTGAGTGTATAAAGTAGGAGCTCCACAGAAGAACCGGAGCAAGACGTCGAGACGGAGACTGCACAGTACAAATTGCATATGATGCCGATTATAAATAGAAGGCAATTTTTTGTAAACAGCAGCTTTACATACAAAATAAATTCAACCCATCCGGAGCAGATCCGGAAATCTCAGTGGAACACGAGCGAGCTGAAATCCAGACCACACCAGCATCCTTCGAGGCTAAAACACCACCATTAGCGATCGCGCCGGTTAGCATAATTTCCCCGAGTGTAATTTGTCTCCTTAAAGTGTTGCAGTACCTCACACTCAGGTTTGGTGCTAAATATACTCAGAAGGCCTTGCAGTAAACAAATCGCCTTTAGTTGTAAAAAAAAAAAAAAATCTGTAGTAATTAGGTAGATGTGCGTCTGACTGGAAATTGCATGAAATAAATTTCCATGGAAGTCATATACAAAGTGCTCTATTGAGATCCGGGCCTGTAAGCAGAGAATTACACGGCTGGGAATATGGAGAATAAAGTGCTTACAGGAGGGTTCAGTGATTCCAGGGCTTTGGAAATTAATTTCTAACACATATAATATGAATAAAACTTACTGTAGATTTACAGTCACATTTATAGCAGCAGACGGTTTTCATCCAGAACGACTTACATCATGTTATAATGCAGGCATAATGCAGTGTGAAGGTTCTTATAAATAAATAAATAAATAAATAAATAAATAAATAAATAAATAAATATGATCTGATGGTACTATTTTATCTCGGGGTGTGATTCGTAGCAGCAGAATTGTAGCTGTAATGAGCCGTATATAAAATAAAAAAAAAGGAAAATGAAGTGTTATTTAAATTTATTTAATCAATTACGGATTAAACTGGTCATAGTATAAGCCAGGGGTCCCCAAACTACAGCCACCACATTGGTGGTATGCTAGAGATATATTTAAAAAAATGCAATGTTAAATTTTTATTTGACTCATATCATATGTGTATTTGATAATAAATGTTTAAAACTAAAATGTCTCTTAGTTGTCAATAGAGTTCGAGGCAACAATAGTTTTTCCGGGTTGCATTATACAGTACAAGTGCGGCCTCTAGAGGCGAATCACTAATGCCACGTGCTGCTTGTTTTCACACTTGGATGGCACACTGCAGGGAGATCATTATATTATTTTTTATTTATGATTTATTAATGATATAATTACATTTATTAATTAATATATTAAAAAAAATTTTTTTAGCACATTTTAATTTTCACATATATCTCTTGAAAAATGATGCTCATTTGTCTGTACGGTGCTGAACAAAAACTATACAGCATCAGGAGGCAAAATAAATAGATTTAAAATCATAATTAAATCTCCACAATAATGTGGTGTCAGTCCGGCCCGTGGCATTTTCGGTTACAGACCCTGTTAAAGAAAGGACACATTATGTGACTGTCATAGGAAAAAGTTTGGAGAGCTCTGGTGCATCATGCTGTAACACCTCACACCTACACCTGGGTGAAACGGCTTAGAAATCTGTACATTGTAATGCAGCAGGTCATTATATATACACAGTGTATATATGCATAATTTTATAATATATATATTCTTCTTCCTTTAATATAACAGATACTGTAAAGTAAATTTTTAAGCAGCATAGTCCACTAATAACTCTGAAAGCAGGCATGGAGATGATGCATAACCCCCCTAATCATATGAGGACTGCACCATCCCAGTCGATACCAACGCTACGTAATTAACAGCCCACAAATGAAAAGCAAACGATGTGTGAACTTATATCTTGTACGACGATTTTTCAAAAAGTCGATGCCAGTAACTTCATATAAGACTCTGAAAAATATAGAAATAATAGCCGACTCGTTTTTTTTCCCGACAGTGCAGTATATCGAACACGGCTGGCTTTCTTATTGACGTTTTCAAAATGAAAGATTTGTTTATGGGATGGGATAATGAGCAGCTGATAATTAGGCCGAGTCTGAAATTATCCACTGAAGTAGTGTTTCACCTCCAGTTATTTTTTTTTGTTTTTTTTTTTTTAGCCTGCAGGAGCCTTGGCATAATGTAGGCATGACCTCAGAGATGCCTTTGATATTTTGCTGATTTTTATTTAAAGAGGTCAGCATGCTGTGTTGTTCATCTCAGTGTATATATATATATATATATATATATATATATATATATATATATATATATATATGTATATATTATATATCCCTACTGCATCAAGACTTCATACACGTTTATATAAGTTTAAGAAACCTCTTATAAAATTTCTACTTAATATAAATTCTTACAAATGTATGTGTATTAGAGGACTTTATCGATAGCTTGGATGGATCGTAGTTGCTGATGACCGATTAATCAACCTCGTTTTTTTTTTTAAATGGATACTGGATTCAAATAAAATAATTAAATAAAATAAATAAAACACTCCATGTAATAGTACTGAACCTCATTACAAAAAATTAATAAATAAAAAAACATTACTGAATCATTAAAATGTGCCGATTTAGATAAATATGAATATATTAATTTCTATATTATTTTTATATTAGTTAATATAATTATATAATTAATAAATTATAATTAATGTAAATGATATAGCACTCTCTGTGTAAAAACATACAGCATGCAGTGTCAGTAATTCACATCTAGCGGCCGCTTTCGTAAAGGCAGCAGACCTTCTCAGTCACTCCAGCAACAGACGCAACCCGGAAAAACTATCGATGTGGATTATTGCGGATAGCCGATAGTTCCAGCAATCAAAAAGACGATTTAAATCAGCGGACCCTTAAATGTCTATCATAAGGCACAATGTTATAATGATTTATAAAAAATAAAAAAATAATACCATTTGCTTTATAATTTATAATGCATTTATAACCTTGTACCGTGTACTGTAGTGAACCATATAATAATGCATCATTGTCATAATTCATAATGCATAAAAAATCTGAATAAATAATAATGCATATACATGATTGTGTACAGTACAATGCCTTATAATGGATTACAGCATCACATTAAGGTGTGCAGAAAGTGTAAAAAATTATTAGGGTTATTGAGGTTGACATAAGTCTGCTATAACAATTTTTTCCTATAGATAGAATAAATGAAAAGAGAAAAGATACATCTATGTGTCATCAGATGTTGGTGTCAGTTGTCATAATGCGACTATGTAGCCCTTATGTAAACTGTTACCGAATAAAAGAAACACGATAGAAGACATTACGGAGGCCCTACACTGTTCTTAACTATTTCCTCAATATTCGTGAAATTCAGGACTTCTGCAGCAAAACGTGATAAATTACTAAAGGTAATGTGGTGATAAATGAAGCTGAAATGACTTTGCTGAGGAACACTGAGGAGGAATTACTTTTTAATTTGATTTATTACTATTCCCTTCACGCGGACGCAGGAAAGCGATAATAGGGACGCGACCAGCCGAACGCGACCCAGTTCAGGTTCTCGCCTGACCTACGAGTCAAATCGGTGCACTCAGACCGGAGATGGGAGAGACGTCTGAGATGTTCCTTTAGGTGTGCGAAGGGACGATGATAGTCAGAGAGTGATTTGCAGGCAGGCCTCACGCAATCCAGGTGTAATCTGAAGACTGCAGCAAAAATGTTCGAACTGTAGCAGCTTTCCCAATCTAATACTCTTTAGAGATACGGGAGTGGGGGTGGGTGGGGGTGAGAAGATGGGTGGGGAGGAAAAGCGTAGCATAAGCAATATTTGAATATGAATATATTTGGATCTCTCAGCAGTTTCACGCTCGGCATGCTTTATTGCACCGAGGTAAACCAACACTCCCGTCATGTGACATGATTGAAATTCGGACAGCGTGCAAGAGAAAAAGTCATTTTTATAGTCTCACCGAGTCTCGCCGCTCGGGATCTGGGAAAGTTCCTGACACGTCAAGCTTGAAAAACCCCGAAAGCTGTGCTCTCGATTGACCAAAGTGCAGCCGCAGCACATCCCTTGTGCTTTCCAGACAACTGCAAACATCTCCAGCAACACACTCCTGCTTACATAACCCCCGGTTTTGAACCAGGTTAGCCTGTGAGATTTTCTTAGAGAAGATAAGACTGATGGCAGCCATGAGACAACTGGGTCTGCTCAGGAAGCAAAAAGAATCGACAAGATGACTGGCAAAATAGTGCAGAAAAAGAGAGAGAGAGAAAGAACAGAGGAGGATACACTCCATACATGCACAAACACAAACAAACCCCACTCTCTCCCTCTATCTTTCCCTCCCTCTCTTTCTCTCTCAGCTTTTGATTGAGGGTGCTACAAAGCAGTGAGGGACGCTGTGCATTAATATTTGAAAAAGGGCACCCAGTACGTTTGATGCTCAGGCCCTTATGCAAATGGAGTGGAGGATGAAGGTCCCCGATGAGCATGTGTTGCTTTCTGTTCTGCTCTGTAACCTCCTTTTTTTTTTTCTAATAAGTCCAAATGAACTTTTCACCATCCCTGTGCAACCCGTCCTGCAGTTTAACTCTTCCCCGCACCTGCTCTGTGTACTGCTATAGCGCAAAACACTTCTGCACTTCGAATATTTATATCAACATTCAGGTCAACACCCAAAGTGGGCGTGGCCTAATCCAGATTTAGAAGTGAGCACACTGAGCGTGACGGATCCTCACCCTTGGAGTTTATCATCAGTATTGTGCAATAGGGGAAGAAAAACAGTCCATCACTTACATTTAATTCTGCATATTTTCATTATTTCAAATTAGTGATAAATTATGTTAAAAGATAATTAACCTATGAAAGATTTATAGCTATATATATTTTTTATTATAGGTATAATATATAATTGTTCTAGCAGAGTGTTTAACATAATTCATTGCAATTTTTTTCCCGCAACAAATTATTTTTTTTTAATAACATTTATTTTTTCCTGATTTTTGTTGCCCCGTTCCTAATTTCTGGAGACGTGTTGCAGCCACGAAATTTAAAATGACCTCATTTTCTCAGTTATAACATTTGATATGTTTCTGCTGTTCTGTGGTGAATAAAATATGAGTTTTGCAAAATCATTGCATTTTTGTTGGAATTTTATATATAGAAATGTAAAAATTAGTCTACATTTAATTCCCAACATTTCAACTATCTCAAATTTGTCACACTAACCAACCCATAACAAGAATCCTAGCTATTTTTTATTTTATTATAGATAGTAACATATAATTGGTTTAGCAGCAACTAATAAGGCCCAGACTGGGAAGTTACTAATGCTACGTCTACGCTAATCCAGATAAATTTGAAAACGGTGTTTCCGTCTAAAAACTCGTTTTCAATCCTTTCTCAAAAGTCCCAAAATGAGCAAAACGTAAGATGCTTTGACCTGGTGTTTACTTTTCAGCTTTTTGAATCATCGTGGCAACGTCGAGGAAAGGGACCGTCACATGAAGAAAAATAAGTCGAAAAAGTCGACGCAATGTTTTGGAAAACAGTGGATGGTAGAGAGAGAAAAATATGCGTTTTCAAGTGCAAATGTATTAATGTTGACATGCCCCAAGGATGCACATTCATACCTCTTCATGTTTTCGGTTTCTCACCGGATTCCAGTCTGATACACACTTTACCTTTCAATCAGACATCCTGTGCAGCTTTTGGGGGAAAAAAATGTATCTGTATTTTCTATGCATTTAGAATGTGTTCAGTGTGTTTATATTTAGTTCTATCTGTATTGCATGTGTGTATTTTTCTGCCTGGGTTTGAGTTTGTGATTTCTCATATCTCTAACATGAGAGTGAACAGAGTTTGGCTAATCAAAGGACACATGATGAACTTTACCGGGAGCATTGTGACTAACTGGAACAAATTGGGAACAGATTGGAAGCCACATGTGGACTAATTCCCTGTAAATGAATCGCTGCTTTTTTGAAAATAAACACGCAGTAATGAGCAGAAAAGACGGTCGAGAAGGACGTTATCGGCCGTAGAAGCGCCGCGTCAATGAATTGTCATCAGTCAGCCGAGGCTCGCGAGTTGTCATACCGCAAACGAGTCGCAAATTGGGTTACAAGGCCCACGTGGCTCGTGACAGATGCCGAGGGACGACCGAGGGCTGTTTTTCTATACTAAAGTAGCAGGTGCTAAATTATTATACGACACATTTTGTTGATGAGAGTTCATTTGCTCTGTAATGACATCAGTGGCTAAATTTTTTATTGTAATCAGGGATGTGTTCAGTGGCATTTGGGGATCAAAGAATCAAAAACAAACAATGATCAGATATTATCCGATAGATGTGTTAATGAGTCTTGTTATTTAATTAGTGTCTTTATTTTTATTATTTTATATTCCTAGTTTTTATTAATTTTTTTATATTTGTATAAAACTCTTCATCTTGTCATCTAACATCTTCATCTTATCCCTAAACATAAAACTCTTATAGATCTTAATTCTTAATCCTATAGTTTTAATATTATGGTTTTTTTCTTACTTACTTATTAAAGCTTAAAGTGAGATATCATTAAAGTGAGCTTCATTACATCACAGACATCATTTGCTGATTTAATTAGTGATCTTGTTTTTAGTTTAAATGCTTTGTCTTATTTTAAGACAGAATGTATAACTCATAAGAGAAATCCTCGTGTTCTTTGGTTTAAAGATCTTTTCACACAAATAAAAAAAAAAACCAACAAGCTAAATGCTAAAAACAAGCTTTGACTAAATCAACTGCTTGGGACAAGTGTTTTAATGCATATTTCAAAACATTGTGTTTTTTTCTAAAGCCTAGATGTGTTTTTCTATTTTAAGAAATCATACAAAGTGTAATTATTTTAATGCACTGGCAGATCATTTGGTTTGTTTCTATTCTGTATCTTCTTAAGTCACGCATTTATTTACTATATTTAGAAATGTTCCAATAATCAGCCCATGATTCTTATCTATAAAGATGATTCTGATTGACAAAATAAAAGCATGCAGCCAAATGCTCATTTCTTCATTTCCATTTGGATTTAGTGAGAACAAGATAAAAACTCTACATCCAGGTCTATTTATGTTCTACTGTAGTCCTGCACACACACACACACACACACACACACACACACACACACACACACACACACACACTGAGATAATTGTCTATAATATGAATCAGGTGTACTGGAGGACATTCCTTCAGCCTGACACGTCTTTTAGGCTTCAATCCTTGCGTCTGACAAAGCCAAGAATCTTTTCATGAGGTCCGAGCCCTAAAATCCTTCTTTTTTAATTTAATATATGCAGGAATTGCCGGAATTACACGAACATGAACGGATTCTTATCTAAAGCCCAGCCGTGCATAAAGACGAGCTAGAAATGAGTGGCTGCAGCCCATTTAACCTGTGTACGGATCTCTCTGTGAAACTCTGCCAACTATTTCAGAGTCAGTGCATCGCTGCATCCGGCTATAAAAATGTCAAGCGTTTAAAGCGGGGGACCAGCCTGCGAGATGGTGACATAAAGCGCCTATTTTCATGGTTGGTCGGCGGAATTGAAGGCTTCAAAGGGAAACAGTCTAGTTGGAACTCCGACTCTGGTGGCGTATGAGCCTGGGCTTTTTGATTCGTCTCAGTAATCAGGAGAAAACTTTTATTTCTTTACGATATAAAATAACTCACAAGAAGCAGACAATATACAGCAAGTTCTGGTGACACATTCATACACGTTTCAGTAATAAAGTATATATACAGAGCCTGTCAGAAGTGTGGAATTGGACACTGAGTGGAAGAAAGTTCTGTGGAGTCCAAATGGAACGTTTTTTCTCTAACAGAAGAACTTGTGTAAGATGGAGAACAGGAGAGAAGATGTGATCAGACTCCCTCACCCCCACATGGAGGTAGAAGTTTAATGGTTTGGGGTTGTTTTGGAGCAATCTTCATTTAGGAAAGTGAAAGTGAATCAACATGTTTCTCATTCCACACTTCAGCACCATGCAGTTCGGTCTGGACAACAAGACGATGAGCCGAAGCTCACGTTTGAGTTCTGTACGTGTTATTTAGAGAGTAAAAAGACGTCTGGAGTGATATCTATCATACAACCTGCCCAGTCACCACACCTAAATCCTACTGATCTGCTCTGGGAGGAACAAGAAACCTCCAACTAATGAAGAACATCTTTGTAGAGTTTTAGAAGAGGCACGGCAAAGTGTTTCAGCTGAACGTTTGGAGAAACGAACTGTCCAGATGCTGAGAGTGTTTAAAGCTGTTCTTTATGGGTCTCCTGCTGGTCATTTTCTAGTTACTTCTCAATGCTCCCTCACGCCTTTATCTTTATTTGATTATATCTTATAGATCTGCATCAGGTTTACATTTCACTGCAAGTTGTATTCTGTATATAATTATGTTTGTGACAAATACAAGTCTTTATTCTTTCAGCCTGAATTCATTGAAGCTCAGCACAGTCTGATTATTCTCTTAAAAAAAACACAATGACAGGAAATGTAGCTCTTTTCCTAGATGATATTGATGGAGTTATTGATTGCGATTAAAAAAGATGGTGAAAGTATGTAGCAAAATATGAGATAGATTTTGTGTTAGTGTTATAATTCGCTCTCCAGTGGTTGAACGGTTTTCATCTGGTGACGCAAACAATGCAACGGACAACATTAGTCACGCAGAAAGACAGGATAAAGTGTTCTTGAGCTCAGAAATCAGAAGAAATGGAATTTATAGTGTTATACAATCGACTTAGCGTGCTAGCTTTTATTTCATATCAGGTGCTGGAGGTGAGACTGAGTTCTTCGCCAAAAAAACAAACCTTAATGCCGTGATATTACGCAATACAAAACTATTTGAAGGAAAGGATAAGCCAAAGAAATGCCAAAGAAAACATCTGCACAGGTTCAAGTGCACCAAAGAGGAAAACCTGTGGCCTGAATAACGCTAAGTAATAAAGTTATGTCTTGCTTTATAAATAAAAAAGCATCCCAGTAGCTCAGTTGCTTCACAGGCAGAACAGTCCAGTTAATAATTAAATGCAACATGCAGTGTAATGTGAAGGTTGTAGAAAACGTAACCCAAAGTTAAACCATTACTCAATCACAGCTCTGCGTTAGTCATAACATACCAGGCTTTAATTACCTGTAGTACAACATCTGCTGTGTCGAACCGTAAAGCGGAGCGTGTTGAGGGGAACGGGAACGTAATCTTGTACGAAGCTCGGGCTGACCTGCCGTCTGCTTCTCCTGCTGGACGTATGACAGTGATTAACGGTGTCGTAAAGATCTCCCATATTTCAGGCCACTGGGCTTTCAGGAGCGTGGCACCTCCAACACCACGAGACATGACACTGGGTCAAGAACCAGGCAGGGAGTGTGCATGAGCTATTATCAGCCATGGCATATGCAGAAATCATATGAACTTTTACCACCACTGACCCTCGAGTCAACCCTTATGACTGGATTTCTGGAGTTTTCTAATAAATTGCTGAGAAAAGAATTAGAATATAAACACGTGTTTGAAATGACTAATTAATGACACATCATTATATCAGAGTCATAATACAAGGTGGTATCACAAAGTTTGGAGACTCACGCTGCTTACAAGAGATAACTTTATCATTACAGCACCCCCAGTGTTCTTCTGGAACGTGTCGTGGAAGTCTTCTTTTTCTAAGCATGTCGGGCATCTTCTGCGATTCATGCCGGATCTTCTCAACAGTGTTAAAACGGCGAGCCGGATCTCCGAGAAGAGCGAAAATTCAAAGCAAAAGAGCCAAATCTGGTGAGTAGTGCGAGTGCGGAAGTGAGGTTTGTTCTTGATGGCAGTAATAATGACTACTTTTTACTTAAATACATGTCAGAAACATCTTTATTTTAACTTGAACTAAAAAAGTATAGTCAGTGCTTTAACTTCAAACAGTCTATTAACACATCAGGATCTGTACATCTACTTAAGTGAAGGATGTGTGTACTTTTGCCACCTCTGCTCCTGAGCATCGCAGAGAAAAGCTCAACATCCGAGATCTTTATAGATTCAACTCTTGTATAGTCCTGAGGTTGAAGATTTACTGCGAAGCGACGCAACAATACGCCGTAACGACTAACCATAAGATTCAGTTCAGCAACACTCACGGAATTTCCACCAGATGGAGTTCAAAAGAGCTTCATCAAACCTCTTGGGCTCGCTAAAATTCACATTTGGCCGGCATAATGAAGGATAAAGGTAGAAAAAAAACGAGGCCTTTAGCGACGCTAGCTGTTGGAGGAAGAGTGTGTGACCCAGACATTCTTTAGTTTCTTATTAATTCAGTGTCAGAGTTAATTTTCATCTCGGCCACCCAGTACGGACACGGAATGCAAATGACTTTTACATGTGACAGCTCTGACCACTCTCTCTCTTTCTTTCTCTCTCTTGGCTATAATGCAATATCAGTGGCAATATTTCCTTAAGCATTACGCCATGCCTGACTGTTCCACTGTGACCGATATTATGTTGTTATCCTGTCTGTTTACACGCGGATTACGACAGCGATAAACGCCAAACGGATCTGGTTTTAAACTTTAATGTTGGAGTTTACTGTTTTATATCACGACGTGTCACTTCGTAAACCGGCGCCGCATTCACACGCTGCATCCGCAAGGCTTTACGAGCCTCATTAACGTTTATGAGGAATATGTAATGAATGGGAAATTGTTGTGGGCTACGGCCACTTTACACTCAGTGTATTTAAAACTAACCATCTATAGATCTCACAGAAAGAAAGAAATGACTTGAAGTGCAGGAAAATTATTTTATTTATAAAATATATTTAATATATTTAGGCCCTGGAAATTGGTTGTTTTTCCAAATCAACCCTTGGTATTTTATATCTTTTTTCTCTATAGTATCACCAGTGATATCATTATTAGAAAACTAATTGTTGATGGAGCTTTTTATGCATTTACAGTTACAGTTGCTGTAGCATTAATGTGCTGAAACTGGAGACTCCTTCCCAAAATGGTACGTTAATATTTACGGCACACTCTTTTATCCAGTGTAACTTACAGTGATCTAATTTATACAACTGAGCAGGGGCCCGGCAGTGGCGGTTTGTCTGATCAGATGCTTGAAATTAATACTATAGATAAAAGAAAGCTTAAATGCACCAGTTGCACTGCTCCCGGTGTACACAGGTCAATGTTTTGCACACTGACTTATGAAGGTCAGTGCTCCTTGTGACTGTGCGTGCAGCCTTGTGCTGCCATCTGTTGGTGTGTTTTTGATAACACACAGAAATTATTATTAGAGTCACTGCTTTACACAGTAGTATAATAATAGTGCCTGTTCAGCACCTTCTGACCAATCAGATTTGAGAATGACAGATAAAAAAAAAGGCAGGAGGCGGAGCTGAAGGTGCTGCGAAGTTTTATTGGGACTGATGCAGATGGTTTAGAATTGAGGTTACTAGAGGGACCGGGAAGATAGGACGTTTTGGAGACAAGGTGAGAGATTATGGTGGTTTGGTAATGTGCATAGAAGGAACATGGGGTAGTTGTGGTAGAAAAATGCTGAGGATGGAGGAAAAGAAGAAGGTCAAGGAGAAGGTTTATGGATGTTATGATGGAAGACATGCAGGTGGATTGTTTAAAAAGATTTGAGAATTCAACAGCAGATTGATACGAAGAGATATTCTCCAAATGCAGGATTTTTTAGACTCCATTTCATTTTTATACTACAAATAATATCCAAATACCACACATTTCCCTTCACACTGAATGCAGTGTATCTCGGTCTATGCTGGAAAAAATGCGTACAGTCATTTTGCAAAGTGAAGTTTGTGAGCAGCGAGTTGCTGTGAGCAGGCGGCACATGTTCCCGCAGCGTCAGATGGCCAGTGAAGGGGATCTCACAGCAGAAAGGCCTGTGCCTGTCAGTCACAAGCTGGGAAATCACCACAATGCCACCCTTACACTCACTCCAAGGCAACCAAAACATGAAGGCAGCTCGTGTTCATGATAAATTGCCTCTAAAAAAAAATAAAAAATAACTACGAAACTTTTGAACACCGGCGGAAACATACGTACAGAACATAGCGTACGTCCCTGCGAAGAAAAAACCTGCTCTTCCTGGCAGAAAAGCATGACAGATGTCTTCCAGGAGCAATATTTTGGGGCTAAGTGCCATGTTCCAGGGCAAGATAGAAGATATCTGTCAGGTCACAAAAAAATAAAAAAATCCATGACCAGAGATCAGCTGTCATGCTGGAGAGTGGAAAAGCTCCTGACGTCCATTACATTTTGAAAGTAATTGAATAATAAATCAAATCAAATCAGTATGTAAAAAACACACACACACACACACACACACACACACACACACACACACACACACACACACACACACACACTTTCCAGTTAAAAATCTTCCTAAAACTGACTTTATCAATCCTTTTATAACCTGTTTTGGGTCACGATTATTGCCTGGTCCTGTGCTATGGTTTGTTGGTTGTAGATCTCCTGGCCATGTCATGGCTCTTGACCCCACCCATTATCCCACTCAGGAGTTAATAAAAAGCATTTTTTTTACCTGCAAAGGCATCCACCCACATGTCCATTCTGAGATGAGTAACTTCACATCTGTGGGAATGAACCAGAGGTTTTTTTTTTTTCTTTTTTTTTGTATCATGGTGTTTGAGAGCAAATAAAATTGAAAACAGGTGATTTCAATCAGTAATCAGTAACTGTGTGTGTGTGTGTGTGTGTGTGTGTGTGTGTGTGTGTGTGTGTGTGTGTGTAAATGGAAATTGTAGTCATTTGAAGGCAGCCATATTTGAAGGCCGCTATGTTTCCTGAGAAACAGGAAATTTGCGCCTCTAAATTTTTTTTTTATTTTTATGTAATTATTAGTAGATGTTCTATACATACATACATTTACATCCCATATATAAAATACATTATAATACACTCAGTAAACACCTGTACACCTGCCCAGTCATGCAATTCTCCAATCAGCCAATCATGTCGCAGCAGCACATATCATAAAATTCTAAAGATACACAGAAAAAACTTTAAAAAAATAATATCAGAACAGGATGGCTTGGTTTCTCGTGTCAGCTTCAGTATTTCAGATGTTGCCATGACAACCATTCGAGCAAACGCTGTTATTTGCATAAGCACCGTTAAAATGAAACCTCAGACTATTTTCTTTCTAATAGTTTGGCTCTAGAAGATCTCTCTAATCAGTGATATGGTAAGATTTCTGTAGGGGGATGTTCATTATTTTCTGGATGGAGTTTGTCTGTATGGTGTTTCCAGCTTCAGAACATACAGTAAGGAGAAACTCCATTGGACAATAGACGTTCCATAGCGTCAAATATAACTATAAATAAATAAAAAATTACTCATGCTTTGAAATGAAGTGTATTATTTAAAGAAAAATGAGCTTTTTGTTGGGAGGGAGGTATAGATGGAGGTGATAATGGATCCAGGTGAGGGGACATGCTGAAGGAGAGGCTGGTGTACATGAGCACTGAATGTCTGGTTCTTTTCTGAGTGTCCTCTGCTGTAGCTGAGCTTGTCTTACTGTCAGTGAACGGACAGATAAGGGACATGCACATAGCTGCACTGCCTGCCGTGAGGAAGTCGTTACTCTACATGTTCGCCACTGCACTTCACCTGTACGCTGAGCCGACAGCTGGCGAGAGAGGGGCGAGACAGAGACCTGGAAAGGGAGACGGTGAGACAGTGAGTCTGAAAGAAAGAGATAACAACCAAGCAAGGTGACGTGAAATGTACGAAGAAAAAAAAAAAAGGCAGTATCTTTCCTGACCAGATATGTCGGTTTCGAGAAAAGCCAGAAGGCTTGGATTAAGTTAAGAAGTACAAGGAACTCTGGGAAAACTGGCACAAGTGTCATCTTGTGCACAGGAGCTGAATTGAGTTAAATGACGTAACCGGAATTTACCCGAACACACAGCGAGCAGTACTCTGTGACAGTGGAGGAACTTTCTCTGCTTTGTTTGCACATCTGGAATTCTAATTTTGATATTTGATAATTGTGTTGATTTCTCTTTTTTGTATTGCATTTAAACTCTGTGTTGTTCAATAGCACCTGATTTACTGTCTATTTTATCTGGGTCTTGAAGAAAGGTTCATACCTGACCCAGGTCTCTCTGTATATCCTACAGAACCACCAATTCTGGATTCTTTTTGATTTTACACTTCTGTATATAACCAGAGCCAGAACTGAAACCCTGATTACCCCGTCTGAGAGGCACTGGCTTTAACCCACTGAGCCTCAACAGCTAAAACAAGCTGGCTCTCATTGTAGGGGGGTTATCTTTTGTCCTACACTCTGACCTTCTCCTGGATTTAACATAAAGCTTGTACAGAATGAGACAAACTTGAACACAGTGATAGAACACACACTCACACCAGCCCACTGATCCACCAGAGCTTTTAGAATATGGCCTGTTTTAGAGGGTTTATACTACATTTGGTAAATGTCTCTTTCTTAAAGCTCAATATCATGAAAGCATTACTGAGTGTAGGTTCATACCATAAAGTTCACACACCTGGAGACACACAACCACATGTGCAAACAATGAATCAAGTAGTGTTTCAGGGGCCAAGCACCCAGACTCTCTGAACTGCCCAATCACAGATAAGCTAAAACTATAAAATGATTTAGGACTGATTTGTAGTTTTACTTGTGGAGTGTAGGCTTAGATCACAGACAGTGGTGGAATTCTCATGGATGAGGAAAGGTCTAGATTAACAAATAGGTGGCAGGGTGTCAAGCTAAATCTGGTGAAGTTTGGAGGAGAAATAATGGCAGTTAAATGTATGCATTTCAAGCATGTTATTGTAGATTTTAAGCAGAAGGTCACAGAAATTGCATAGCACCAGGTCATGGTCTTGAAGATGCCAACCAAGTTTAGTATCAGTGCCCAGCGTAATACAGCTTCATGTCCTGTTTGGTGGTTTAACTGTCAGATTTGTGGGTCCATTTAATTAAAACATAAAAAAAGTAAAACATTTCTAACAGAGTTTTTGACATAATCTTAAATGGTAGATATTGATGTCATTGGGTGCATTGAACACATTTACAGTAAGCGAGGCCAGGGATGTGCCTGATTCAACCCGATGCCCTACCTCTGGATGGAGTTCTCTTCAAGTTCTCCTCACATTGGTTTTCTTATCACTGCTATGCAGATGACACTCAACTCATCTTTTCTTTCCCTCCATCAGACACCACAGCTTCCGCTCGGATCTCAGCATGCTTGTCAGACATATCTTTATGGATGAGTTCTCACCAACTAAAACTCAACCCCAGCAAAACAGAACTGCTGATCATCCCAAGTGATTCATCTCCAGGTCAAGATCTCCAAATAACACTTCATGACTCTCTGCTCTCCCCTTCAGCCACTGCTCGTAACCTTGGGGTAACTATGGACAATGAACTGTCTTTTTTCCTACATGTCGCTAATGTTGCTCGTTCTTTTAAATTTCTTCTCTATAACATCCGAAGGATTCGACAATTTCTGTCCATACAGGCTGCCCAGTTGCTTGTTCAGTCTCTTGTCATTTCAAGACTTGACTACTGCAACTCTCTGCTGGCAGGTCTTCCCCTGAAGGTTATTCGTCTACTGCAAATGATCCAAAACGCAGCTGCACGACTTGTGTTCAATCAGCCCAAGTTTTCCCACACCACCCCACTGCTGCGCTCCCTTCACTGGCTTCCAGTAGCTGCACGTATCAGATTCAAAACACTGATGCTTGCCTACAAGGCCAAAAATGGACCAGCACCATCTGGCGTCTGCTAAATGCCACAAATGTAAATGTAAATGTAAATTGGAGGCCACTCTGCGTGAGAATGGATTCACATGAACAGCCTAAAGATCAATTAATTTACTGAACAACTCAAGATTTGGACTGTAATTATTATCAACAGTCTGCTACAATGGTTCACCACAGTTCTGCATTTCAGCACCTATCATTGGACAGCAACAATGATAGAACTGTAATGAATCGACATTCAGTGTTGAGAATAACGATGGGTTCCAGTTTCAGTCTCGTTCCTATTAAGGTTTTTTCTCAAGCCATCTCAGAGAGTTTTTCTTAAATCACAGGCAGCACTGGCTCACACACTAGGGATACAGTTATAATTATAAGGAACAAGCTTATAAATTATTTTATAACCGCTTTATATCTTTAAAGCTGCTTTGAGACAACGTCCATTATTGTCCATTAAACAAATTTGACCAGAATGTTCCTTAGACACACAAATTTCACAACATATCATCAGATGTTCCATGAGATGCCATAGACACAAAACCCAGAAGAAGAAGAAAAGAAAAAGGATAACAATTGGATGTCTACACACCTTTAGTGCTTTGCCCTGTAATAAGATCTGATTTCACCTTATTTGATGTTAGTACTGTTTTTATTACTTAAATTAGAAAAGAATGGTGTAATAAGGTTTCATGGTTTGCTGGATGCTTTGACTCTGGACAGTGAGCCAGGACGTGGAGGAGAATGCTCAATATTTGCTCTTTGATGTTTCCCATCTAGTGATTCTTTCCATGTTTTTCTTTGTTTCCAACTCGGCATTAAAATGAGGACCTTGAGGCGACTCATCATACCAGCTGAAGGATACTTTCAAAGTTCAGGGATGGCAGCAACAAAAAGTTACACTGCAACATCAAACGCAAAATGCTTTTATTTCTTTCCATGTAAATGCTAGCATCATGCTGATTTCCGGAAAAGGACTAATGAGAGACGTTTGTGTTTATGAGGAAAGGCTGGAAACGTTCCGAGTCTCTGTGACACTGACTGCATGTGTCTCGCACAGTAGGTATGCTGTAGCGCTCCTGACCCCAATTTCATCTTCTTGTCACCGTTTTCTTTGTAGGCGGCCTGAATAACTTATCTGCCTCTTCCTATGCAGCAGCCAGAGAGGGAGAAAGAAAAAGACTGATATAAATGTTAAATTTCCCCACATTATCATGTAACCATATTTCACAAGATACTGTATAAACGAAGAATAATACATGTACAGTAGCATTAATGGATTGAGTTATTCAATCATTCATTTGTTTATCTCCTAGTCAGGATCAACTTGTATCTGATGTCTATTCCAGAGAAAATTAGACATGAAACAGGAATCTTGCCATGAGGATGGCTTCCGATTGAGAGTGGTCCTAGAATATGGACCTGATGAACCCCTGTAGAGGCAAGTGTTTCCTTTTATTTGCTCACATACAGCAACTCTTCATCTCATTAGTGACACTAATATCAGATATATATCAGGTATAGTGTGGGCATTTCACACTAGGCCTAAAATTTTTGCGCTTGAGTGGCACAACAAAAAACTTTATCGAGTTAGAATCTATCCGTCTACACCAAGAGTGCAGGAGAGCAAACCTGGCTAATCAATTTCACGTTAATCTCAGCAACACTAGCAGTCTGTTAACTCATGTGTAAGGACGCGGGTAGATGGAATTTTATTCGAAGGTCGTTACGTCACTCTGGAACAGAGTATAAGTAGAAGATACAGTTGACTGACTTTAGAAGTCTTGATGGAACCTGCTCTATTGGTAGCTGTGGTAGGGACTCTGTAGATGACAAAATAAGTGTCCATCTTTCAGCTTGCTCAAACAATAAGGCGTGTCTGTATTGATTCCATCCCAATACAGAAAACAGGAAGTTTTCTGAATGAACCAGGTTTTGCACACAACTACAGTTTGGTTAAAGCAAACTCTGTCCACCACCATGAGGACCAGGGATCGACTCAACAACTGCTTTGACATTCCACCAGATACACCAAACTCTCGGGGGGTCAAACAGCCCCAGGTCTGGAAATAACCTTAAGTGTGGAAGCAACCTAAGAAGAATCTATAAATTCTATTAGGAATAAAATAAACCACAGAAGG
>NC_060901.1:20474904-20624904 GCF_014805685.1 Silurus meridionalis
GATGGATGGATGGATGGATAGTTTGATGGATAGATGAATAGATGGATGAATAAATTGATGGATGGATGAATAGATGGATGGATGGATGGATGGATGGATGGATGGATGGATGGATGGATGGATGGATGGAGATATATAAATCTATGTAATAAATTAAAAATGTTAATAAAGCAAAAACTTGTGTAATTCATCCAACCTATTTATAAACCACTGACACTGGAGACTCCTTCCAAAAACGTCCTTGAAGCCTCTGTTGATGTTAATAAGCCGAACAGAACATGAACTTGTGATACGACTACAGACAGAGCAGCTCTTTCAGGGAATGGAATCAGTGCTGTATGCAGATAGAACAGAAATATAAAGTCACCACGACTGATGATTCTGTTCCTAATCCAGCATGGACTTTCACAACAGTCCTACTCACACCTGTTCCTAATTACATTCAATACAACTCCACCTATAAATATCACAGCACATGCACTCGTCTCTGAAACGAAATCGTTCACCTGTTTCCACGTCATTCCTTTTACGCCACTGTTCAGATTTTCTTTTTTCGACGTTCCTGCTGAATGCGTTTAACTGGTGATGAGCCGATATGGATGGTTGCAATGAACAGCTACAAGAGGTTCATGATGTGCTGAGAATCTCATTGTAGTTAAAGTATGACTTTAATATATTATGTATTTATTTGTTTATTATTTATATTCCTTTGTTTTTATTTTTTTAGATAATTTTTTTTTATTATTGGACTTTAATATGATTTTGGTTTAGCGTCTTGTATTATCATATTATTGTGGTTTTGTCTGTTAAGAATTAAAAATCAATAATAATAAAAAGAAAATGTAAAAAAAAACAGGAAGAGGAACACCGAAGAAGAAACTACAGTGAATTTATGGGCTAACAGACAGATGGACGGATGGAATGAGTAAAACCCCTTTTTTTTTTATTGGAAAGTCCAAAAAGCCCCCAAAAAACACACAAAAATTAGATGAAAAAATGAGTTCACAGAATGAGATGAAATAAGATGAATGAAAATGAGAAGCACAGGTAGTGAGATACAGGTGAGGATAATGTGTAGGTCAGTCCAGTGCAAAGCAACACACTGGCGACATCTAGTGGTGAACCAAAGAACGACAAGCACAGAAAAGAAAATATTCCGAAATCCAAACACACATTTGCTGTTATAAAAAACTAACACGATTTTCAGTAAAATATTCAAACAATCATCCTTTTAACAAACTACCTTTCATCTTTATGCTGAAGTTAATACGACAGCTTGCCACGCTACAAACCAATGGAGACTCATTCCATGAATGTCTGGTTTAGTATCTGATAAGTCTTTGTAAACATGCTGTTGCTATAAAATTAATATCCATATTCGAAGATGGGGGAAGTGGTAGCTTAGTGGACAAATGTTGGACTTGTTGGACACTGATCATGGGTTCAAATCCCAACACCACCAAGCTGCCACTGCTGGGCCCTTGAGCAAGGCTCTTAATCCTGAATTGTTCAGATGTATCACTGAGAAAACTGTAAGTCAAGTTTATTTCTACTGCGCTTTTTACAACACTCATTGTCTCGAAGCAGATTTACTGAATTTAACAGTGAAGGTGAATGGTGTGTGTTTATTCCTGATGAGCACTATGGAGCCTGTGGTGAAGGAAAAACTCCCTTAGATGTTATGAGGAAGAAACCTTGAGAGGAACCAGACTCAAAAGCAGAACCTCATCCTCATTTGGGTGACATCAAGAGTGTGATTATAGTCTTTAAACACTACAGAACACTGGAGAGTGAGAACTAACCATGAGCTCATAAAAAAAATGTAAGAAGATCGAACTTATTACAATTACAATATTTTCAGAGATTCTGTTAAACAAATCAACATTTTCTGACCAATCAGGAGCCAGAATTGAAGGACATATAGATAAACACATGAGGAGGTAATGTGTGTGTATAAAACCAGTAGGTAAATGCATGCATTGAAATAAAGAGGAAGGAATAAACAGACATATGGAGAGACTCATGGATGGGTGGACGGATGGATGGGCGGATGGATGGATGGGCGGACGGATGAGTTTTGATGCATTATGTAAATTGTGTCCTTATTTGCTTTATATATCAGTTTGCAGAACAATGCTATAGAATATCACTCCCACTCTAAATACGACTCCCTCCTCCTCCTCCTCTTCTTCTTTTTCTTCTTCTCCTTTTTGTAAAAACTGAACAATAGGCTCTAAAATGAGACACTGGGTAGAGGGAGGGGGAGTTTCACAGTTGAGGAGCAACATCAGCTCAACAACAATACATCACTGTTACATAATTAGCTCTAAATGATGGAAGCTGAGAACTCCTTGTCACACTTTAGAGACCGAGTGTTAATTTCCTGGCCGCCTCCAGCTGTTTCTCCGTGGTGTTGATTATACGGTGAATAGCAGACACTTGCCTGCAGGGGGAGACACTGGACCGATTCCATTTAAACTAATACTGTATGTGAATTACTTGAGTTCTATGTTTCGGCCATTTCTATCCACCTGATTCATTTATTTTAGTAATGTTCTAATTTAAATATTTATGTGCATTGTGTATTACAGGTGATTAGTTTTTTGTGTGTGTGATTTTACACGATTTGTATTCACGTGTTGTTTTTTTTGCAGTTTAATTCTCATGTAATTTGCATGTGAACTATTTAATCTCATCTGCCTTTTTTATATGATTGATGATCCATGTTAGACTTTTTCACATGTGGGTACACAAATCTTTTGATGAATTTCACGTTTCAGGGTTTACTCGAGGTCAGTAGTTCACCTGAGGGCATACCGTCCACGTAACCACACGAATATTGTAATTTTGACTCGAGGTGACATGGAATCGGTCGTCATAAACGAAATGAAAACATAAAAAATAATCAGAGCGTCATCTTCTTTTATCTCCTGTTTTCCCCGACAGTCCCACAGCATCTGCTCAGAACAAAAAACCAAAACAAAAAGCCGGCGAGCATCAGGAAGTCGACACGACTGTTCGGTCTGAAAAACCTCCTCGCATTTGATCTGCTGCAGAGATGATGGAGGAAGTCGCCTGGAGGAGAGCGACGAAAAAAGGATGTGAGTGAAAATTAAATGGCTGCGTCTGGCCATCAGCTCAGCAGGGGCCTGGGGTTAATCAGAGAGAAAGACAGAGAGAGAGAGAGAGAGAGAGAGAGAGAGAGAGAGAGAGAGAGAGAGAGAGAGAGAGAGAGAGAGAGAGAGAGAGAGAGAGAGAGAGAGAGAGAGAGGACACAAAATGAAGCACATGGGGACAAAAGGACAAGACAGAATAACACAGGGACATAGGGACAGGAGGAAACAGATAGTAAGACACAGAGACAGAAGGACACAGGGACAGAGGGACATGGGGACAGGAGGACACAGGGACAGAAGGACAAAGGGACATGGGGACAGGAGGAAACAGACAGAGGGACACAGGAACATAGGGACAGGAGGAAACAGACAAGAAGACACAGGGACAGAAGGACACAGGGAAAAAGGACACAAGGAGAGAAGGGCAAAGGGGACATGGGGACAGGAGGAAACAGACAGAAGGACACAGGGACAGAAAGAAACGGACAGAAGGACACAGGAAAGAAGGACACAGGGACATGGGGACAGGAGGATACAGACAGGAAGACACAGGGACAGAAGGACAGAGAGGACATGGAGACAGAATAACACAGGGACAGGAGGACAGAAAGGACATGGAGACAGGAGGACAAAGACAGAAGGACACATGAACAGAAGGACAGAGAGGACAAGGAGACAGGAGGAAAAAGACAGAAGGACACATGGACAGAAGGACAGAGGGGACATGGAGACAGGAGGAAACAGACAGAAGGACACAGGGACAGAAGGACACAGGGGAAATCAGTGTGTCTACAGCAGTCTGTTGCTCGAGTTCAGAGAGACTTTTTGAACTTCAATTCATCTCTGAGTCTGCTGCATGCAGCAAGTGCCAAAATCTATCTCAGTAAATGTATACATAAGAGAGAGAGAGAGAAAATGTGTGTGTGTGTGTGTGTGTGTGTGTGTGTGTGTGTGTGTGTGTGTGTGTGTGTGTGTGTGTGTGTGAGGCCGGACTCAATACCATTCTCCACTGAAGCGGAATCACTACTGTGATTGTAGTCTCAATGAACCAACAGCATTTCACTAAATCAAATTAGTGCTCCACTGCCTGCCACATCATCAGGGGAGAGGAGGTGTATTACGCCCCGGGGGCATCATCACAACTTTATACTGATAAATAAATAAATACATAAATAAACAAACAAAACAACCAAATAAAGAAACCTAGAAGGATTTAACAGTGTATTTTAGTTAAACAGACATTATTTTAAAGAATGTGATTTCCAACACAGCGTCCAGTGTGTGTGTGTGTGTGTGTGTGTGTGTGTGTGTGTGTGTGTGTGTGTGTGTGTGTGTGTGTGTGGTGTTTTACTTGTGCTTTGCTGCCCTCTAGTGCTTTTTTTTTTATATAAAAATAACACGTTGTACTTTCTATCCATTAATTGTTACATTCCATTTATCCTGTGATAAAGCTGCATTAAAGCATTACATCAGCTTCCAGTTTTCTAAAGATATTCCTCAGAAAGAGCAAATCTTCCAGACGATCAGAAAACATTACAGCATCAAGGGGCAGCTTTGTCTACATCCTGATTAATCCAGGAAACATCTGAACATTGCTTTTTCGCTTTAAAGCTCTTTGTCTGAAAAAGAGTTTTTAAACCGTCTCAACTGGACTTAAACTATCTATCTAACTAAACTATCTATCTGCATGAGGCATTCACAGTCAGCACTTGTGGGTTTTTAGCGTAAACATCATGTTGCTTTAAGGCTGTCCCTTTAACCAGTCAGACTGTAACTTTCTGACTGTGGCCCTGTAGATGGCGTTCTATCACACTGGCCTTTTCACGTCCTTTGCAGTGCACTGGTCAGAGCTCACAAACTGCATTGCATTGTCGATTTAATCTTATTTTGTCATACTTTTCACATCATCTTGTGTTTTTTGCACGTAATTCTTTAACACGATTGCTCTGAAGATTTTTGTAAAAGGCAGGTTTTATAATTGATCCAGATTAATACATAAAGAATGTTTCTCTCTGTCGCCCCCTGGAGAAATCAACCGGAACATTTTGGCACTGGTGGCTGTTTGGGCCAACTTGCACAGTCAGTTATAATGATATAGGTATAATGTATAATGATATATTTGTGTTTGCAATGCGTTTTATTCTCAGCTTTTCTCACCACTGTGATGCAGCGTTTTGCTTTACACATTTTTCACATGGAACACATGGAAGTCAGATATCATTTAGAAACGATAAGAGACTGTAGTCAAGGCCACCAGTGTGAAGATCAATTTAAGATGAAGTCCCAAAGAAAGACATACCAAGTCTTTATTTCAGCGAGCCAAAATTTTTTTCAAGAAGAAGGATTTACAACCATTTGGTCAGGACCAAGGCTATATTTTTTAGCATCCAAAAGCCCAAGACTGTGACAAGTCTATACAGGAAACATAAAAAAACTAGATTCTAATACGCCTCATAGGGTACAAAGAAAGTCAGCTTCAAATGTATACTGGACGATGTCTTTTGGCATACTGAAGCAGGTCGATGCTTCCTGTGACTGTGCGTGCAGCCTTGTGCTGCCATCTATTGGCGAGTTAGAAAACTAGTCTTGAATCTTTTTTGATATCACCTCATATGGGGATGGAAGAGTCCAGTCTCCCAATAATATTAGCTTTATAGTGTATTAGAGCTTTTTGACCAATCAGATGTGAGAGTTTCTACAATGACAGGGATGTAGGACTGCATTATTTTCACCTCTGTGATTTTTTTATTTTGTGTATTTCGTATTGCACTAAAATGAGGAATGCTCAGACATCAGGAAGACTTCAGACGCAGGTCCAGACCTGTAACACATACCTTTCCTATTAGCTTCATTGTTATTACAGAATTATAACAGTGTGATCTGTTTTAAAACAATCCAGAAGATTAGTCTGAGAATTAGATCTGAATTAGAGCTGAATTAAGGCTGAATTAGATCTGAATTAGAGCTGAATTAGATCTGAATTAGAGCTGAATTAGATCTAAATTAGAGCTGAATTAGATCTGAATCAGATCTGAATCAGATCTGAATTAGAGCTGAATTAGATCTGTATTAGAGCTAAATAAGATCTGAATTAGAGCTGAATTAGAGCTGAATTAGATCTGAATTAGAGCTGAATTAGAGCTGAATTGGAGCTGAATTAGATCTGAATCAGATCTGAATTAGATCTGAATTAAAGCTGAATTAGATCTGAATTAGAGCTGAATTAGAGCTGAATTAGTTCTGAATTAGAGCTGAATTAGATCTGAATTAGAGCTGTATGTATTCATGTTTTTTAAAGGGTCATTCATTTTCCAGTAAACATATTTCTAATGCGTCGGTTGCAAATGGTTCCTTTTCTCTTCTCCTTGATTCACCCAGACATGTTCATCTCCACTTTCTCCTGAAACTGGAAACTGTTTATCATGTAACCAACCAAACAAAGGGGAAGGAATAAACAACGATAAACAAAAGGATAACAGGACCAGGAGAAGACATGACAACATCTCCATTTTAAAATGAACAAACATACAAACACAAACACACACACACACACACACACACACACACACACACACACACACACACACACACACACACAGACAGAGGTTGAATGAAGTCCAGCTGGACCCAGATGAACGCGCTATGTGTTAATTCAGCGCTGGGAATTCTGCTGTGTGCCTCACCACATCAAAGAGATCTTATACAAGCTGCAGCAGAGCTTCAGGAGGAACAGCTTCGGTCGCTGCCAGAGTTCTGGAGCTTATGGAAGGCAAAAAAGGTCAATATATGTGACAGAAATAAGCATAATGAGGTTTGTTTTGCTGTTATTCTCAGATGTTCTCCTGTTCTTCTGGTGCAAATTGAATTTTTGAACTTCTTACCAGGGAATGAGAGTTTGAGGAGTATTTTTTTTTGTTATTATGATATATATGATATGTTACATCATTGCTAGTAATTGTTATTCCTCATACTGTACATTTGGGTTTGTAACTGTTGCAGGAAATATTAAAATGATTATGTATGTTTATCATCACACCACATCTTTTCATGGTCTTCAGTTGATAGGGATTAGCAATGGAATTCGCAGTGCATCTTCATGCACATGCCGAATCAACACCATGATAATGTTCTCCAAGGATATCAGGTCAATGTGTGAGATTTTCTACGTTCTTGTGAGCTGTCAATCTAAGTCTCACTAGCCAATGAGAGAAGCTGTTTTTTTTGAGCAGATGTTTTGGTCTGGAGATCCAGCAGGTGGGAATGTAGAGTCAGGAGAATATGATTGTGCTGTGATTATGCACTCTTTGGCATTCCATACACACTGGTGGGTGTGGTGGTGGTGGTGTGTGGTGTGTGGAGGGGTGGTTAAACTGTGAGCACACTCGTAGTCAGACGTTGTGAGTTTCCAAAACTCCAGCAGTGTATGACTTGAAGCGCTCCTCCTCTATCTCTATCTTCTCCTCCACCTCCATCTCCTTCCTTATCTCCATTTTCCCCACCTCTCCCTTTCACTATATCTTAATCTTCTTCACCTCCACCTCCTCTATTTCCATCTGCCTCACCTCCACTTCCTCCTCCACTAGCTGTCTTCTCCTCCACCTCCAACTCCTCCTCCTCTTCCTCCTCTATTATCTCCACTCTTTCCTTCTCCTCATCTATTTGTATTTTTTTTTACCTCCTCCTCTTCTTTTCTATTTCCTTTTGCTTCACCTCCACCTCCCCCTCCTTCTCCTACTATCTCTATTTTCTTCACACCTCCTTCTTCTCTTCTTCTGTTTCATCTTCTTTACCTCCATCGCCTTCTCCTCCTCCTTCTCCATCTTCTGATCCTCCACCTTAAGGTGCATCTTGTTTAGAACCATGTCGGACAGAGTGCTCCTGAGCACCATGCTTCTCCTCACCTTCAGCCTCACGTGTGCTCAACAGCCTGAATACCAGCACTCAGCCGCTTTGGATGTTCAAGGCAGATACTTATTCAGGTGGAGGTCTGATGGAAGGAGTATCGCCATGGAGCTCGAGGTGCAGACAAGAGGGTACATCGGCTTCGGCTTGTCTCCAACCGGCGGCATGGCTTCATCAGATATCATCTTTGGAGGGATTGCAGATGGGAAACCTTATCTCCATGTGAGCTCCAGATTTTACACAACACTACATCTACACCCACCACTACCACTATTAATATACAGATGTTAACTGATTACCTGAATGCACATGAATGTATTACATTTTCTGTAAAAGTCTGTTTTTATTCCATTCCTACTTGTAACCTTTCAGTCCAATCAAATAAAAAAGAGGCAGCTTTTACAAAAAATAAATAAATAAATAAAAGGGGCAAAAATAGTTAAATGTCAAAGAAAAAAAAATGAGATTAAAAATATGCAAAAAATAACAATAATTACTACAACAATTAATTAATAATTAATAATTATTACTAGTAATAATAGTGTTAGTATAAAGTATGAATAATTTATGAATTATGAATATTATAAACACATTATTTAATTTATTAACATTAAATACTAAAAAATAGCATTAATAATCATTAAATAACATAAAAAACAACAGTATATTGACAGAGGTTTGTGGACACCTGACTATAACATTGCTATGTTGTTCTTCTTTTTGAAAAAAAAGATGTTTCACTAGATTTTTGAAGATGTGTGAGATTTTGTGTGAGATTTCATCCAGGCATTTGATAATGTAGGTGAAGACGTAAATAGGCATCCCAAAGGTGTTCAATAGAATTTAAGTGCAATAGCAAGATTTCCACACACATCCAACCCATAGAAAGCAGATCTTCATGGAGCTGGCTTTGTGCACAGGGGCATTGTCATGCTGAAACAGGTTTGGGTCTCGTAGTTTAAATGAATGAAAATTTTCATGCTCAAGCATCCAAAGACGTCTTGTACAATTGTGTGCCTCCAAGTTTATGGGAACATTTTTATGAAAGAACCACGTCTGGGTGAAAAAGTCGGGTGTCCCAATACTTTTGGCAAGGCTGTGTGTATGAAGTTTTTACTAGCCACAGGGGTGCTAGTATAAAGTGATGTAGGTGAAGATGTACATGCCGGATGTGATCCAACAAGAATATGAAACATCTGGAATGGGCTGTGACTTTATAAATAATATGTACAGTCCTTTTCCTGTGGTTTTTGACTCTTCCTCGACAATGAGTGTGGAATTGAGAAAGGATTTCCTGGACAGTGTTTAAACGTATATTAATTGGCTTATCATTTAAATCATCTACAGGGATTTTATATCCATATCATAACCCACTGAATACAACATTTCCAAAAGTCTCTTTGAATTATATTTATGTCTGTTCTCTTGCACTTGTTCTCCAGGACTACTTTACAGACAGCAACAGAAAAGTCCATAAAGATGAGGTCCAGAACTACAAGCTGCTGTACGCAAGAGAAAACCACACTCACACCGTTCTGGCGTTCAGCAGGGAGCTTCAGACCTGTGACCCGAATGACAGAGAAATCACGGTGGGTGAGAAATGCACTGAAGCATCGAGGAACAAGAAGGGTCTAGAAACAGAAAAACCATGAGTGTTCATTTGACAGGAATGTTGCACATCCAAACGAAAAAGGTCAAAGCTTCAATACCTTGACCTTCACATCAAGTCAGTGTACTGATTTGCTTATGGTGTGCGGTGTTTCTGCGCAGGAAAGTACAACTCGAGTGATCTGGGCATTTCATGATGTAGATGTCGGGCCATCAGGGCCGGGGTACCATGGAATAAACAGAGGGAGGAAAAGTTTACGTCTTCTCAACCCTGTGACCAGCAAGAGCCTTCCTCATGGAACAGCTAGCTTCAACCTGCAGAACACTAACGTGAGTGACATGATGAATCGTGTGGAAGAAATCTGCATGACTGAAATTATTCACAAACATTTAAGAACACAAGGAGCCATGAGGATAGACGTGTAGTGTGATGTGGAAAAGTGAAACCTTTTTTCCTAATGAGGGAATTACATTTTTGATCTATTCATGGTTGTACAATGTAATGTCCTGGAAGAACGTGTTTCTACTTATGTTCTAACAAAAGGGGGGAAAACAAGTCCAAACACACCTCTCGCAGCACCGACACTAGAGACTCCTTCCATACCTTCATCGTTTGGCCTGTAGTAGCTGTCCGAGGTGCTGTTTTAGGAACTCATTTCATTAACAATCATGTCCAATCCGATTCTAGAGTCCACCAATGCTTATCAATTATTATATAAATAATTAATTATTATTTATTATTATACTTATTATCCTCCTAAGACAGGTCCCAGTGCCTCATAAGGACACGACTTACTGGTGTCAGATGTTCAGAATTCCAGATGTCAAGAAAAAGCATCATGTTGTCAAAGTGAGTATGTTCTGATACCATTACCTCCTTTGTAAACGTTTATATTTCCAAGAGCTACTGCTTTACTATGATGAATATATCCAAAATGGACTTCATCTAGATTCTGAACTTCATATACACCATCTGGGCAAAAGTATTGGGACACTTGACTTTCCCAGACGTATGTGGTTATTCCCCAAACTGCTACCACCAACTTGGAGGTACACAATTATATAGGACATCTTTGGACTTTCATTTGAACTAGAAGACCCCAGCCTGTGTGACACAAAGTGGACAAAGCCAGTTCCATGAAGGTCTTTTCATAGGTTGGATGTGTGGAAAGATCTTGAGTCATGTATTTGCTGTAGCGCTCCAACCCTAATGGGAGGAATGTAAACACCACCCCAGACCTCCTCACTCCCTACATCAGTCATTTTGCTAAGTGTCTGAATGAAATCTCAGAATCGACTCAAAATCTAGTTGAACATCTTCCCAGAAGAATGGAGCTTATTATACGAGTGAATAGGGATTAAATGTGGAATGCGATTTTCAATAAGAAGAAGAACATAGCAATGTTATGGTCAGGTGTACATAAACTTTTGTCTATATTGTGTATATGTAGTATGAAGATTAAATACTACCAAATAGCAGTATTTATGTTAATAAATAGTAATAACTATTCATATTTATTCAAAATGCATAATTTATTTGTAATTCATAATAGTACTAAACAAATGTTGAATAGGATGTTTTAAAAAGCACAATCTTATGCTCAGGTGTCCACAAACTAGTGTATATTACGATTCAGTTCTTTACTCACTTTAACTCGCTTTTTTTCCCTCCAGCTTTCCATTTGATTGATGAGTTTTCTTTCATCTCCATCTCTCTCCCCCTCAGTCTTTATGTATCTTCTGACACTCACCTGCATATTATACCTTCAAAAGCTGCTATTCTTAGACAGCACGCCCTGCTCTGCACTATTATTACACCGGCTTTGCCGAACACAATACACTTTACTCCTATAATAAAAATAAGTCTGTGTAATCCCAAAGAGAGGGGGAGAGAGAGAGGGAGAGAGGGAGAGAGGGAGAGAGAGAGAGAGAGAGAGAGAGAGAGAGAGAGAGAGAGAGAGAGAGAGAGAGAGAGAGAGAGAGAGAGAGAGAGAGAGAGAGAGTAAGAGAGAAGCAGCTGGGCTTTAGTACCACACCAGGCTGTGAATATATGTGTGTGTGTGTGTGTGTGTGTGTGTGTGTGTGTGTGTGTGTGTGTGTGTGTGTGTGTGTGTGTTTTCCGCCTGTTTGTGGTCCTCTGCACAGATGCACCATGGTCACTCTGATGGAAGTGGAAAATCCCGGCCACAATGCCCTCACTGTCTATATTCAGATCACACTGTTATTGCGTGCATTAAGGCTCTGGTTTAGAATTCAATGCGTTTTGTACAAGCAGCGTAATCAGATTTCATGTTATTGCAATCAGGGGTCCAGTGTAAATAAAAAAGACCAAAATAAATCTGCTCTTTGTTTTTCAAAAACTAAAAACGCATAAATTAAAATCAACGGCATTTGGCAGACGCGTTTATCCAGAGGGAAGCTGGTCGCTTGGTGTGGCTGGGATTTAAACTTATTACCTTTGGATCCAAAATCCACTAAGCTTTTCTTAATCCAAATACAACACCAGCAATGGTGTGAACTGTCACTCTTGGGCCCTTTACCCTCTGTGCCCTGGGGGCGCTGTATCATGACCGACCCTGTGCTCTGACCCCGGGTTCATAACAAAGCTGGCATACAGTATGTGAAGAAAAGAATTTACTGTACTATAATGTGTATGAGACATATAAAGGCTACTCTATTCCATAGAAAAAATCCCAGAAGAACAAAAAGCAAGGCCAACTTGTATAGATGAGATCAGATTTCCTTGAATAGGAGGCATGAGGTTCAAACAAAATTCAGAATGTCTATTTGAAGTCAATTGGACAAAAAAGTTCAGGAATTCATCGATCATGTTGCGTAATACACACTTTGGTAATTATGGAATTAAAAGCTGGTAGAATGGCTTCGATAAATTCTCTCTGATGTGCATTTCTTTTATTCGATTCCAGCTGTTTAAAGTCCTAAACTGAAATGGTTTCCCTGTGTGCAACAATAAGATGAAAAGGAAAGAAAGGGAAAGAAAGGATGCTTGAATATTTATTCGGCCACCGTTTGACCTTGTTTCACGCAGAGCCAAACGGAAACCCTCCAGAGAGAAACACAGATCTGCCTGTTGAGAATGCTTATATTTAGAATTCCTGCTATAACAGAATTGAAACTCCTACTGTGAGGGGGAGGTTCAGTCCAAAAATCCCTCATTTTATAATGCAGAGATTGAACATCTGGCTTGGTCCTTATACACAGGACTTGAAGGCTCTGTATAACGTGTACTGTCTTGAATATGAGGTGTGATGTGACCTGGAAATTGCTTTATTCTTCTTATATGATTACAATTTGCCATAGAGTTTACAGTTACATGTGAGGAATTACTTCCTGTTCCTGGAATTACACTGTAAAAATAAGAGTTAAGATATAAGAAATAAATGCATGATTTAAGAAGATACAGACTAGATTGGACACTGGGTAAGATTTTATGAAATGAGAAAAGATAGCTATGCATTAGAAAAAAAAAAGTCATAAAATAAGTATTAAAACACTTATTGCAAGCAGTCGATTTATTCTAATCAACTTATAACCAGCTATTTTACTTATTTGTTTAATTTTAATTTTTGCTTTCCTTTGTGTAAAAAGATCCTCAAGTCAAGAGAATTCCTCAATTGAAGAGACTTCATTATTCTTAAAATGAGATAAAGCATTAAAACTAAATACAAGATCAATATTAAAATCAGGATCAGGAGAAATAAAATAGAATAAACTTGGCCACCAGGGGCTACCAGGTGCCTCCACAGGAACCACATTGGAGACCATTGCTTTATAGTATAATCTTGGAGTGTTTTGACCTCAGCTCTTCGGTCTGGTTGCAGATTGAGCCACTGATCCAGAAAGGCCATGAGAATCTGGTCCACCACATCCTGCTGTATCAGTGTGATAGCACCCTGAACGAAAGCGAACTGGAAACAGGACACGAGTGCTTCCATCCCAACATGCCTGACTCCTTCATGACATGCCAAACTGTCATTTTTGCATGGGCCATTGGTGGAGAGGTGAGAAGAAGCTTTCGGCAATTAGAAACATAGTCCCAAATAATTGTTCTTTATCATTCTTTTCTTTTTGCAGGGTTTAACTTATCCTTCACATGTCGGAATGTCAATAGGAACAGCAGCAGATCCGGTCTATGTGCTGTTGGAGGTTCATTATGACAACCCTGCTTTACAGAGAAGTACACCACCTTCTCCACCTTCTGTACACATCACAGTAATTCTGTTAAAGTCTGTGCTGATTTACAAACTGGGGACATGCCACCAAGAGCAGATCATGTGGCTGATTATTTGAGTTTCGTTTTTGAAGAAGGATTAAGATGTTTCCAAGATCCCATCATGCAAACCAAGGATGCTTCTCTTGGTCCCTTCCTTGCTTTATAGTTCCTACCTCTAAGGAAGCAAATAATGCTTGAGAGATCTTCCCAGAAGATGTACCTCTAGATTTTTTTGGAGTGTGCATGTGGAGATTCATTCAGACACAAGGGTGTTAGTGAAGTCAGGTACTGATGGAAGTGAGAAAGTGAGAAGGTTCCTGCCGTGCAGTCAGCATTCACATTCATCTAAATGTGTTTTATAGTGTTGGAGCTCTATAGCAGGAGATCTTCCACTCCAATCCAGATGTTCTTTGTGCACAGGGGCATTGTTATGCTGGAACATGTTTGAGTCTCCTAATTCAAGGTGCTGCGTCCAAAACGCCTTCAGTGTGCTTTCAGATTTGTGATAACAGATTAGTAAAGAACCACATCTGGCAAGAAAAATCAGGTGTCCCAGTACTTTTGTCCAATTTGTTTACCTAAAGTACACCTAACCTTCTGATCAGTACCCCACGGCCTTAACCATTGAGCTTCTTCTCCACGGCTCAAGACAAATGGCAAAATGATTTAGCAAAAAACATAAAATTGGCTGGAAATTGATTATTAATGGATTTATTGATTAATTATAATTAATACACAATTACAAAAAACCCCAAAGTGATAGAAAAGTGGCACCATAACAGTGAAACCCAAACTGTCCCACTTGTACCTACTGGCCACCAGTACCATGTTTGCAGATTTCTCTCTTTTTCTACCAGGTATAGTTGACAGTTCAGGCCTGCGACTGTTCTACACTCCGAGGTTGCGGAGTTACGATGCAGGGGTGATAGAAACAGGGGTATGGGTAAGTCTTTACCACATGCTGCCTCCTGGGATGCAGGACTACGTCACAGAGGGTCACTGCATGCAAGAGTGTCTTCAGGAGGTACGATTCACACGTCTACACCTTCCTTCTAATGAGTGTTTAACTATTAAACATG
Organism: Silurus meridionalis; assembly: GCF_014805685.1. Classification (NCBI taxonomy): domain Eukaryota; kingdom Metazoa; phylum Chordata; class Actinopteri; order Siluriformes; family Siluridae; genus Silurus; species Silurus meridionalis. The sequence continues at coordinate 20,489,844 of NC_060901.1, forward strand.
TCCATCCCTCTGCTCTGCTTTGCTCAGTCTTTGGACAATGAGATGCCCAGTGGTGTCCAGGTGTTCGCAGTCCTGCTCCATGCTCACCTGGCCGGGAAAGCCATCAGGACCAGACATTTTCGTCAGCAGGTTGAGCTTCCTCCTCTGTCCTCAGATGAGCACTTCGACTTCAACTACCAGGAGTTTCAGCCACTCGATCCAGAACGCCAGCTTTTGCCCGTTAGTATTCTGCTGACTTTGCATCAGAATTATCTACTTTATTCTGGTTAAAAAGTGAAAAAAACTTTGGTTCTTTAATTTGATGTACAATTTCCTCTTCCTCTGATTTACTAATGATGTATTCCTGCCTCTGACATTTTATCTACTATATTCTTTTGCTCTATTGCCAATTACTATATATATATATATATATAGATAGATAGATAGATAGATAGATAGATAGATAGATAGATAGATAGATAGATAGATAGATAGATAGATAGATAGATAGATAGATAGATAGATATACACACACACACACAATGTGTATATATACACACACACACAATGTATATATATATATATAGACTATCTTGCTTCTGCCTCACCTTTTTTATTTCATTTTAGATAAAAAAAATGCATCTGCCTCAGTTTGATCTACTTTAGTGCACTACTGGCTCTGTTTGTTTTTTCCTACTTTATTCTACTATTGCCTAGTATTGCCTTTATTCTAGTGTATTTCTGCCCTTGTCTCAGTTCTGCACAGTTTTTTTGTATTGAATCACATTTTAGTGTTTGCTTTATTTTTATATCCTACTAAAATCAGATATACCCACTTTATTTCTGTATCGTACTCTGCCTCAGCTGCCTCAGTTATTACACACCTAATGGTACTGTTGATGTGCTGTTTTTACTGCCTCCAGGGGGATTCATTAATCACTGAGTGCATCTATAACACTAAAAGCAGGAAGAACATGACATGGGTAAGATTACTGGCTTGCATTGCACTTGGTTTTAGACCTGTGAGGTCTCTTATGTCTTATTATCGTGTCAACTTTTCTCTATCAGTCACGCCTCTGTGTATTTCATTAGCTGTAATGAGTGGAATTAATCGGCACAATTCACTATAAATTGCAGTGACATTAAACAAAATTGGATGCTAATTAGCTGAATTCTGTGTCACTGTATTATTATTATTATTATTATTATTATTATTATTATTATTATTAGGATCAAATTGAAGCAAATGCACAATTAACTCTTTTACAAAATCACATGATGCTCAGTCACTAAGACATATAGTACAGTATGTCAGTCTCTAAATCCATTACCGTGTTTTACTCTCTTTGTCCTCTGACCTGATTGCTGTTATATTTTATAAGCAATACAAAACATCCTCGATCCAGTTTTACAAAAAAAAATTGCTCTTTTTTATGCAAAGGCACATCGATCCAAAAAGTGGGGAACCTCTGCCCAAATATGTTTTTTTTTTTTTTTTTTACGAAAAGATGCAAATAATGTACATTTTTTTTTATTGCAACAAATGAATTTATTTTCTTATTTCAACAAATTAATTAATTTTTTATTGCAGCCATTTTTTATTTTTTTCTTATTGCAGTAAAATTATTTACATTTCTATTTTAAATTATTTTCATTCTTTATTGCAGCAAATGATTTAATTGTTTTAATTTTTATTCGCTTTTTATCACAGAAAATTATTTCATTCTCGTTCCAGCAAATTATTTACATTTTTGCAGAGATTAATATGCAGTTATTTTATATTTAATAAAATTTTTGGAAACAAACAAAAACTAATGGTGACGTATGTGATGTTCTTATAATGAAGTTTGGAAACATTTCTATTGCAGGTCAAAAATTGTCATGAGGAATGTAAAGTCCAGAGCCTAATATTATAAATTCTGATTATTCAGACCTCACCAGCACCCTCAAGCATGTCATTTCACCCAAAGATTCGCAAACCCCTGGATGTCAGCAGAGAAATAATAAAAGCATATAGATTAGACAGATGAAGTAATTCCGCGGGAGTTTGTCAGCGAAATCTGTGTCTCTGCAGGGTGGATTAAGCACGAGGGATGAGATGTGCTTGTCGTACCTGCTGTACTACCCTCGGATCAACCTGACCAGGTGCGAGAGCCTTCCCGAGATCACCGGCCAGCTCAAATTCATCGGAGTCAAGAAAATACAAAGGCCTCTTAGGTGAGTAGATAAAATGTAAATAGAAATACCCTGTAGTAGAGAATAGAGTACAGTACAGTATAGTAGTGAATACAGTATAGTACAGAATAGTAGAGAATATAGTATAGTATAGTATAGTATAGTAGAGAATACAGTATAGTACAGAATTGTATATAATACAGTATAGTATAGTACAGTATAGTAGAGAAGAGAATAGTGTATAGTACAGTACATTATAGTAGAGAATACAGTATAGTACAGTTTAGTCGAGAATACAGTATAGTACAGTATAGTTGTGAATACAGTATAGTACAGTATAGTCATGAATACAGTATAGAACAGTATAGTAGAGAATACAGTATAGTACAGTATAGTGGTGAATACGGTATAGGACAGTATAGTAGAGAAGAGAATAGAGTATAGTACAGTACAGTATAGTAGATAATACAATATAGTACAGTATAGTCGTAAATACAGTATAGGACAGTATAGTAGAGAAGAGAATAGAATAGAATAGAATATAGTACAGTACAGTATAGTCGTGAATACAGTATAGTACAATATAGTCGTGAATACAGTATAGTACAGTATAGTAAAGAAGAGAATAGAGTATAGTACAGTATAGAGTATAGTACAGTACAGTATAGTAGAGAATACAATATAGTACCGTGTAGTCGTGAATACAGTATAGTACAGTATAGTCATGAATACAGTATAATACAGTATAGTAGAGAATACAGTATAGTATAGAATACAGTATAGTACAGTATAGCGGTGAATACAGTATAGTACAGTATAGTAAAGAATACAGTATAGTACAGTATAATCGTGAATACAGTATAGTACATTATAATCGTGAATACAGTATAGTACATTATAGTCGTGAATACAGTATAGTACAGTATAGCGGTGAATACAGTGTAGTACAGTATAGTAGAGAATACAGCATAGTACAGCATAGCGGTGAATACAGTATAGTACAGTATAGTAGAGAATACATTATAGTACAGTATTAGAGAATACAGATGTTGTGGCCTACAAGGTTTCTGTACCTCTAAGAAAACATGATAATATGCTGCAAAGAAACCGCTCAACATGAAGACATAAAGAAGTGCCCTCCATAATGGCTGTCCATAAAGAAACATGCCCAATAGGCACCATTTAAGTGGACAAAATGGCATGCAGTGCCCTATAGGCTACAATACATGTGAGAAGATGGGATCAGGTGCCCTATAAGTGCTCTGAAGGGCTGTGGGACCTTTTTATAGGCCCACTGACTCATTTTTATAGTTTTTCCCCTGCCCCTCAGGCAGCCCTTGTATAGCATTTTAAAACATCTCCAGACTTGAGTTGTAGTTTGTGTAAGTAACAGATAATTGTTATTTTCTTTATAATGTTATTGAAGGTCAGGGGTCAGGTTCATCACAACAAACTCTCATATCCATGATCTGCACATATGTGTAGAAAAAGAACAATCTGTCCCGAGCTTCACGAAACGAAAGAGGACAAAATGTTTTGGTTTTTCTTTTCCAAATTAATGCCTTGTAAAAACCCTCAGGTCTGGTGCTAATAAACCCACAAGAGCAGACGTGAGTGCTGAAGCCCTACAGTTCTATCCTCTCTCTCACACAAAGCCGTGCAAAACTTTCCTCAACCTCATCTACATGTTATATAATGGGGTATAGTCACATTAAACCTCTGGGATCTGAGTGTTCATAAGATTGTGCACTCCTGTATAACTACACATCACTAATCATGACTGAGAAATATCAACAGAATGGAAACCAAAAAATCTTTTCATGGCTGTATGTTTGTTTGCATATGAGCAATGTGTGTGAGTGTGTGTGTGTGCGTGTGTGTGTGTGTGTGTGTGTGTGTGTGTGTGTGTGTGTGTGTGGTAGGGGGTTCTAAAATGGAAACCATGTGACAGGCTCCCCTTGATGCTTTGTGTTTACTCTCTCCTCCTACTGCCATGAGCTGTTTTGTGCTCTACAGATGGGTGTTTTCAAGTTATGGACGAGGCAATGTTACACAGATGTAGATCTTTAAACCCCCTCCAACCGCATCTCACACACACTCTCTCTCTCTCTCTCTCTCTCTCTCTCTCTCTTTTTTCTCTCCTTCTCTCTGTGCTATACAAATAAGACCATCATAAAAAGTTAGAAACAGCATTTTAGTGTCAAGTTCTGTTTCTGTATGAATATAACCACTTTATTTCACAGCACTTGATTCTGTTTGAGTTTTTCTGGCACCAAGTCCAATCAGAGGTTCTACAATAAACCTGGCCATGACATTGTCAGGACTCAAATGCACTCAGTCAGCCATCATTGGATAATTTTTCCCTACAACAGCACCATACATCAGCACTTCATCAAGGACAGATCCACAATGTCGCTACAACATCACAGTGCAGACCTTTTACCCTGTAAATAATTTGGGTTACTGATCAGAAGGTCTGGGGTTTAAGTACAAGTATCACCAAGATGGGGGCACTGTATTATAGCTGACCCTGCACTCCGACCCCAGCTTTCTAAGATTACTGGGATATGCGAAGAAAGAATTTCACTTTAATGTAACTTCACATGTGTTCTTCCCTGTAATTAGTAATGAGATCGTACTTTCAATAGAACTCATTATCATAAATCAGCTGTGCTGTGTGCAGGACGTGGCCTTTTGTGATTAAAAGTCCAAAAAAATACAGCAATCTATCGTTCACCGAAGCCATGGACAAGTTCCGGTGGACGAAGAAGAGAGGAAAGGACTTTAACGAGGTTGTGCTGAAGCTCCCACTGAACGTACGCTGCTCCAAAGTGGGTTACAATGAGTGGCTGGTAAGTGTGGAAAAATAAATATGGATTTATAGGTGGGTTTAGTTCTTCATTAACCAATCGTTTGTGTTCAGTACTTTAGTACAGTGTTTGTGTAATTCAGCGGAGAACAGAAATCTGTATTAACTCTAACAAAACTGAAATGAGAATGAGAAACGAATAAATAGATTATTATATGCATTATACATTATTTAAATACATTCAAATACATTAATTAAGTACTTAATTAAATAATTAATTAGTCAGTTAATGTATTAGTTAATTAATTGATTTTTAAAATGGTGAAATTTACAGTCAAATTTGGAATTAAGTCTATGTTGTATTATAAATTAATTGTTTTTTTTTTTTTTCACTATTTAATAGCCCTCTGCACTGGCTGGAAAATTAGGTGGTTTTATTTTTCTCCAAACATTAAAAAGCTGCAAAACTTTAAATGCCCTTTACTTCTGTGCACCTGAAGGGTTTATTTTAATTTAATATTTAATAATATATTTTGAACATGCATCTTTTATATTAGACCAAAATATATAAATAAATGGGGAGAATTATAGAAAAAAAAAAAAATATATATATATATATATATATATATATATATATATATATATATATATATATATATATATATATATATATATACACACAAAGATACAGTTTCTGAGATTAAAAATGCCCAATAGCGCCCCCTTGTGTCCCTTCTAGTCTGAGAACTGCGTGTGTGTGTATAAATATATAGCAGTATTTCTGTATTAATGTCTAAATTAGAAGCTCAACTGTCTCTCTTACACACACACACACACACACACACACACACACACACACACACACACACTTTATTCTCTTCTTTTTCTATCTCTCTAGGATCATGGTATGATCATGTCTCCCCCGAAGCTCAGATCGGTTCGCCCGCCTGTCAGAAGTGTGTGTGTGAACGCCTCGTTATCTCAGAGTCATCACACACTCTCTGTACTCGTCACCACACTTCTGTCCTTACTGTTCCTTCACTTCGCTCGCCACTGACTCCCATCTTATTATCGAGCAGCGAACACAAAACTTCACGCGTTGATCCGGATCAGAACCGACAGCAGCAGGACGCCATCGGGCCCGACAGCGCAGATATATCTATTATAACAGAAACAGAACAATGATGTATTACACACACTGTAATCAAACATCTTTCATGGACATTCTGACATCTTTTTCTGTATATTTCAGATTCCATGTATTCCAGTGTTTCTTTCATTGTAAAGCATTTTAAATATTATAAAAGTCGAATATCTCAATACACAATAATTATATGTGATTACAAACATGCTTGTGAAGTTCACTTGAATGATAACCAGCATGAACCTCAACATTTAAAGGATCAGGAGAGATTCTGTTTCTTTCTGTTCCAGCCAAAACCCCAGATCACACAGATCCAGCCCTGACATAAACAATGCACCACAGTTCCGCTTTCGATCAACTGACTTAGTCTCATAAACGTAATACCCAAAAGAGTCATCTTTCGACACTCCACCCTTCCATTAAAGACTTCTTTATAGGCTAATTGCACTCAAAACCATTGTATGATTTATAATCACTCATGCAGACGCTTATAAAAGATTAAAAATAATAATTTAAGAAAAAGCTGCACACAAAAATTTGAGCCAAAATGGCAACCGGGTGTCGAACACTAGCTGTTAATGGACAAAAATCCAGCTGCTGTTGTTTAATCAAGCAGTCAAATGAGGCCAATTACACAGCACTGTTAACAAATACACAATTATCTTCTCCTCATTCGTTTTCTTTAACGAGTCCAATTTGGTGTGCATTAAGTAAGAAATAAATCACTTGGGGGTGTGCTGTTATAGGAAACCAATCAACAACTGAGGGGTGTGATGAGGTCTAAAGCATTTTCTAAAGATTCCTCTTCTTATGCACCAGTTTTTCAAAACAATTATATCTTTTTTGTATCTTTTAAAAAAAAAAAAAACAAGTTTTAACTTTTATACTTTTGTTGATTGTTATAAAGCTGGACACTGGAGACTGCTTCCATAAACGTTAATTAATTAAGATTTTAATTAGTGGTTACAATAGAAACAACAATCATAGCATAATAATTGAGTGGATTATTATAAACCTCTTAATGAAAATATTATATAATAATACAAATGTAATATAATAATAATAAATAGAAATTGGTGGTTAGAAGCTACATATAAATATTTATTCATTTATTATTAATTTATCAATTGCAACACTGTAAGTAGTTTTATTATTATATTATTATTATATTATTATTATTATTATTATTATTATTATTATTATTATATGGGGCCAAGCACTAAAGTCTATGGAACCCATAAATTGATCTGGTAATGAGTTTTGAAGTTTGCTGGATTGTTTTTAAAGAGTTTAAGGAATTTTCTGCCAAAATTTGGGCCAAGTGCTGCAAACGCTCTAGCGCCACCATCATGTAATATGCCAGTCTAATACAGTTTCATCATACATTTTAAAACGATGTGCTGTAAATGTATGTAAAACATTTAAATACTAAAAGCACTCCTGCATTACAACAGATTTTCTGTTGAAAATTCTCAATACAATTTAAGAAGCCATTCTAAAGACTGAAACCTGATATTAGCATAAACCGATTAGCTATAATGTTACCTGAACAGTTAGACTGCAAAAGTGTTCAATATTGAGTAGAAATAAAAAATATAGCATTATCTACATGGATCAGGATTTCCATCTGGATGAGCTTAACAGAAAACACAAAAGCATTGGCTGTTCAAGAAATCGAAACAGATTCTGCACAGGAGCAACCTCTCACTAAAGGTTTGGATGAGAGCTGAAGTTTGTGAAAAAAAAAAAAACCTATGATAAATTATTAAAGCCCTGGAAACCAGTATTTCCAGTTAATAATATATAAACCAGTACATATTTGTTGATTTCACTGTTGATTTCAGGATTAGATGATAGATGGTTAGAGGTGGAGGTGCACCTGCTGAGCTTATGTATAAACGTCTGTGATGAGAAGACTGGGTAAAACATTAAACAACATGCTTTTGCTTCAGGCAATACGTGTTTGTCTTCTGGTGGACGAGTTCCAAGTTCTAAAGTCCAAATTAAAACCACAAGAACTTGGACTGGTATAGTGGAAAAGCAAAAACATTATCAGATCACGCCGTCTTCCTGGTTGCTTTATTAAACATCAGTCGAAAGATCAATCTTGTCATCAGTGCCTCTTTCCAGTCTGCTCACACAGGTTCTACTTTCTATCCTTGCTTGTAGTGGAACCTCACAGGACGGTGAGAGTATCTCACGCCAATGAGAAATCTAACATTCCACATCCTGTAGTGCCAAAGTCACTTCCTGTTCTGCCTTTCTGTCTGCGCCACTGTCTGGCTCGGAAAACTTCATCAGGGATTTCCAACATTACATTGAACGAGGAGAACTAAACCTGGTCCAGCATGACAAAGTGCACTAAACTATGAGTGGCTGCTATAGAGATCCAACCCTACTGAACACCTATGGGATGATTGCGAACACCACCCCAGAACTCCTCCTTTGTTGTGTATTTGTTGTTGTTTTTTCACTGTGATGATGTTGGAGATGTGGAAGTGTGATTGTGTGATTGTGATCTTGGGAGGTTTTGTAGCAGAAACGCTGCTTTAGGAGGAAGGAAAGTGTGTGAGCGATGTGCGCTGCTGGTTCTAATAGAGGACAGTTTGAGGAACATGTGGCTGCTCGAGTATGTAGGATCAGTGGAATCTTCTCGTCACACAGCTCCTTGATCGGGTCGCTCTCGGTCACCGAGGCTCTCGCGGGTTTCGGACGTGTCTCCGTCTTTAACGCACTTCTGATGATGTTCTAATTAGGAAGCTGAGACTTAAAGTAAACGTGAATGTGGAGCTGCAGAAGAGCTCAGAATTAAGCAGGAAGTGACATCAGAACATTTTTCTCCTCGTTTGCAGTTTGTACCCCTGCACCTTGTTTTTAATTAGCGAGAGTAGCCAAATATTTGTGAACAGATGCACTGGGATTATGAACAACACACACTCAAGCAGGCCAAATTAGGTGTTTTTTCTTTCTCTGTCTATTTTTTTACCATTAAGTACTTTTTCCTCATTTTTTTCTGGAGAGAACAATAAACAAAAGTGCACCAGAGACAGAAGTGTGCTTGGCTGGGCTTTGTTTTTTCAGGGGAAGTGACAGAGTCGCGGTAAATTCATTAAGGTACAGTAAATAACCCCGGCGAATGGAGAGCGAGGCTGGAAATGCACTGTATCAATCACAGCTGGCCTCATTATAATCAGGAACATTTACAAAGCACACGGACTAAAGATCGCTCCGAGAACTGCTGACACAGGACCAGGGGAGAGGGAGAAGAAGAAGAAGAGAAATTAGCATAATCACCACGTTCAGGGGGAAAAAATATGAGCGGGGAGGGGGGGGGGGGATGAAGGGGAGAACCTAATGAGGCATCTACTTTTATTAATGTAGATTTTAATAGCTTGTATCAGACTTTTTGGCACTTTTGAGTCCAATAACAAAGAAATCACATTTACTTGCTTTTATCCGATCAGGTAGTCTGAGTGTTTAGCTAATCTGAACGTTCAGCTGATTTGAGTGTTAGGCTAATCTGAGCATTCAGGTAGTCTGAGTGTTTGGCTAGTCTAAGTGTTCAGATAGTTAAATTTTTTGGCTAATCTGAGTGTTAGTGTGCTAGTTTAAATATGTGTCTAGTGTGAGTGTTTGGCTAATTTAAGCATATTGCTAATCTGAGTGTCTGGCTAATCCAAATGTTTGTCTAGTCTATTCTATATTCGGCTAGTCTGAGCATTCAGCTTGTGTAAATGTTTGGCTAGTGTAAGCATTCAGATAGTCTGTGTTTGGCTAATCTGAGTGTTTGGCTAGTCTGAGGGTTCAGATAGTTTAAATGTTTGGCTAGTCTGAGTGTTTGGCTGGTCTAAGTGTTTAGCTAGTCTGAGTTGTTGGCTAGTCTGAGCATTTAGCTAGTCTAAGCACATGCCTAATCTGAGTCTCTGGCTCACCTGAGTGTGTGTCTAGTCTGGAAATTCGGCTAGTCTTAGTGTTTGGCTGGTCTGAGTGTTCAACGAGTTTAAGTCTCTGCCTGGTCTGAGCATTCAGCTAGTCTGAGTGTCTGACTAATCTACGTGTTTGGCTAGTCTGAGTCTTTGGCTAATTTAAGCGTGTGGCTAGCATGAGTGTCTGGCTAGTCAGAGTGTTTGGCTTGTCTTAATATTTGTCTATTTTGCATATTCAGCTAGTATAAGCATATGGCTAGTCTGAGTATTCAGATAGTCTGAGTGTTTGGTTTAAGTGTTTATTTAATCGGAGAATTCGGCTTGTCTGAGAGTTCGGCTAGTGTTTGGCTAGTCTGGATATTTGCCTGGTCTGAGTGTGTGTGTGTGTGTGTGTGTGTGTGTGTGTGTGTATGAGAGATGGAGAGAGGCCTGATAGTGCTTGATAAAAGTGAGTACAAATCTATTTTTTGGGGTGCTGGTCTTCTCAGTTCCAGGATCACCAGCAGAGGTCAGTGTTTAATAGAGACAACATTTATTTCGACCAGGATTGGCACACTTGGCTGGATGCAAGTAGATGCAAAGCTTAATTCATTTTTTTAATAAAAGGAAGAAAAACACCTAAAAGACCACTTTATACACCTGGAAATAATGTTACTATAGAAACATACTAAAACTAATGCATTAATATGAACCTTTTTTCTGTGGAACCAGTGGAACTGTCAAAGCTGCTGACCAATCAGATTTAAGTTTGAAGTACCTGATTATAAAGTGTCTGGTGTAATAATAAACCTTTATGCTGTATTTATTTATGCTACCAATTTATGTAGCGCTTTAGTGTGGTATACATTATGTACACTCCCAGTTCCCAGTGGAAATCATGCCCAGATTCTCAGTTACAAAGACATCAAAATACATCCATCAAGAACGCATTTAGAATGGATTCCATGCAATCTGGAAATTGTAGCGTTCTGGACCAAGCCCATTAAATGAAAACCAGGCAAGCTGAGGTCAAAGCCAGAAAGGGGCAGAATTCAGGGAGGAATTCACGAGCAATACTTCACAAAAATGCAGAGAAGAATGAAGGCTGGAGACATAAATAATTACTAATTTGGAAGAGATTTGATCAGAGTTTAGGGAGACTCCTGGCAGGGCTTCAAGTTCTCTTTGAGTGTTTATATGGAAACCAAGAGCAAGAGCAGCTGATGACATTTTCTTTTAACACAAGTTTTCTCTGTACCTGGATATATCACTCATTATTTAAATGAACTCTGAACTCTGAACTTTCAGAAACGCTCTGGTGTGCTGTATGGCACAAAAACATGAAATCAAATGTTCTCAAAAATCCTGTAACCATGCCCTCTTCATGTTAAAACTATAGATTTTTGACATATATACAATATAATCATTGATGACTTGTTCAGTTGAGGCCTCCATGAAATGCCAGAAAGCCATGTTTGTGTGTGTGTGTGTGTGTGTGTGTGTGTGTGTGTGTGTGTGTGTGTGTGTGTGTGTGTGTGTGTGTGTGCGCCAGATGTGCTGTGGGGTTCTGACAGACGTATTTTTAGGTCTCAGAAATTAAGCTCACGAGAAGTAAACTTCTGTATTTACCTTTCCTGAGGTATAGGAAATAGACGGTGAGCAAAAAGGCCACAACTGTGATTCAGACTGTGACACACACACACACACACACACACACACACACACACACACACACACACACACACACACACACACATTCCTCCACTAATATTCATTCTCAGCAGTGGCAAGTGAAATTTATGCAACACACACACACACACACACACACACAGTGCCAGATATGCCGAATCGCCCAGAGAATGCAAACTTTATTTTGGATGGTGTGTGGAGGCCAATCTGCTTGTTGCTGGTCTGTGTGTGCAGGACTTGCATGTTTGCATGGATGATGTTTGCGTGTGTGTGCTTGTGTGTGTGTGTGTGTGTGTCAAATGTTATATTTTAGAAATAAAGAATTTGTTCTCTAGCCCCCTCAGAGCTCTTGTGTGAAGTTCTGCTGATGTTCTCCTGAGGCATGGAACATTTTGTACCCAACTGTTTTGTTTTGTTTTTGTTTGCAAACAGTATGCTGATTTTGTATGGGTACATTATGGCTGCATTTCAGATTCCAATATACTCAGTTATTCAAAAAGAATGAACCGATTTCATTACGCAATATTTTACTAAGGAAAAGTGATAAAAGCTCCATGTCTTTATCCCAATGAGCAGAGAAGTGCTTGAGATTCCTTACAAATTTTATTTGGTCAATGACTCATTCCATGACTGTTTGAAACCTGAAGCAATCCGTCATGATATCGGTTTATTCTTTTGAATAACCCTGTATATATGTATATATATTATGGATGCGTATCTGCATAATTGAGGAGGATGCAATTCGTATCTCAGTGCATAACCAATGATACGGTACATTAAAGATCCATATGAAGCAGCTACCAATGCGATGTGACCCGATTTCCCATTACGATGCTCTACAATTTAATATTATACAGAAAATTCACTTTAATTTCTTTGGTTCAGACAAACATCAAATCATCGAATGATTTAAGAGCCTTCTGACTTCTAACTCATGTCTCTTTCACACACGCCTTTGTAGTGATAAAAAGATGAAATAAAACCAGATGATTTTTTCCTGTTGTGCCTGCAGGAAGTTAAAGCTCTACCTCTGCCATGTTAATCTCTATTCTACGTGACTCTCAGGACACGCCTCGGTTTCAGTAGTGTTGTGATACGTCGTGTTTACGTAGTGCTGAGAGAACGCGCTCGAATATTAGTTTTAAATTATTGGTCACGTTCTATATAATAAAAGTATTGCGCATTTTCTAATAACTAATAGAAATAAATCGTTTTTTACGGACGCAAATATGTTAAAAACGATGCATCACGATACAAATGCAAACAACTTGTATCCCATGCACACATTTGTAAATCGATGCATCACAATGTAACTAGGAGTCTCCGGTTTAACACTTTCAGTCAAAGTTAAAGGAAGTTTTCCTAGACGTGTTTCTGCTCCAGTGTGTGTCCTGATACTCGACTCAGCCGGTGTGTGAGATATGATGACTATCTGGGGTGAAGGTGAGGGTTAGGTTTCAGGTCAGTCTGCGAGTGTGTGCTGTGAAACACTAGGATTACTGTCGGGTGTGGAATGTGAAAGAGTCGAAGTGTTACTGTTAGTGACGTAAATCAGGAGGAAAAAAAAAAAAAAAACATGTCTTGTCACAATCTGTAGATTTGCAGACATGTAGATTCTCTTGAGGTCTGGGAACCACACACACACACACACCTGTACAAATTGCACTTTTCCGAATCTAGAAAGTGTAAATTATTCGTGTTTTAATTGTTATTTTTGTCCATTTATTGTTACTTCATAACATTTGATGTTGAGGGTTTGCTACTGTTCACACAGCTATAAACTGTACTCATTTTTTGTTTACTAAACAGAAATAAATAGAGAAAAGTTTTCCTATGAGGACATTCACAAGTGGTTAAAACTGGAGACTCCTTCCGAATCAAGAGTTCTACACATTAATTAATAATAAAAGGTTCTATTCAGCCTGGACCCTTCACATGTCCTGGAACCCCGGCGTATCGGAATCAGTCCTCGTTCAACCTCAGTGACGCAGAGACACACACACACGAGCCGTTAGAAAAATGGAGATCATGTAGAAACTGAGTCACTGAGTCAAGTCATCTTCTCTGTGTGCCCTCGGAAACCCAGTTTCTTCCACCATGATGTCAGATGGACATGAATGAAAAGAAAGAAAGTGAATGAGGAGAGAGAGAGAGAGAGAGAGAGAGAGAGAGAGAGAGAGAGAGAGAGGAATGGAAAGGAAAGGAAAGGAAAGGAAAGGAAAAAAGGTAAACAGACTCCCCTTTCCTAGAGTGAGATCATCATCATCATCATCATCATCATATTTGCCGGCGTAAATCATTACAGCACACGTTACCAAGACCACAGACTGTTTGTTGCAGAAATGACGCTCTACAGCGGAAAATCAAAACACAGAGCAGCTTTTACTCCGTGTTCTGTCAGTGCTGATTCAGAGCGAAACTCAGAACCACCTGAACGGTACAAAAGAGCATTCATCTCCTATTCCACACAAATCTCTCGCTTTATTTTCAGAATATTTCGTAGGTTTTTCCTATTGTACAATCCTGAGATTTTCTCTAGATTCCAGCTATAACAGGGTTTTGAGGAAGGAAGCAATGGAGTTATTCATGTATGAGGTGAAACAGTTTGGGCACTCGCTCTGTTCCACACATCTACTTTTTCCATACGATCACCTTCAAAATGGTCTCCTTGCACAGTAATACATCTCCCTGCGTTCTTCTGGAACGTGTCCTGGAAGTCTTCTTTTCGAATCTCGGCGAGCATCTTCTGCGATTCGCGCTGGATCTCCGCAAAGGTGTTAAAACTGTGAGTTAAATCTTCAGGAAAAGGCTGAAGTAAAAGTTTAGGAGCCAAATCTGGAGAGTAGTGTGTAGTTTTTCTCCGATGATCATCATGCATGAGTTGCCGAACAGTTTCGACATTTTCGGGGGTTGAGATCGTCGAAGGTCGTCCTGATCTCTCATCATCTTCCAGCGATGTTCTTCGCTTTTTAAGTGCGTGTGCTGACTCGTCGCTGTATGTCAAATGTACGTCACATCAAACTGGTACAGAATATCCTGTGGCCCAGAACATTAAACCTACATAGACCTACCATGTGGACCCCAGAGGAGCAAATCCACAAAGAGATCTACCACAGAGTTCCTTTACATTATTGGGATATGTAAAAAACGGGTTAGTTGTAGCTCAGTAGTTAAGGCGCTGGTTTACTGATCAGCCCCAGTAATGCCAAGCTGCCACTCTTGGGGCCCCTGAGCAAGGCCCTTAACCCTATGTGCTCCAGGAGCGTATCATGTATCATGTCTAAAATTGTGCTCTGACCCCAGATTTCTATGATTACTGGGATATGCAAAAAAAATAATAATAATAATAATTCACTGCATCCATTTTATTTGATCGATTCTATTACATGGTCCAGGATGGGTGAAAACTGGGTGAAAGACAGGCTTGGAGGCATCATGGGTCACTCCAACACTGTACCTAGAAAACATCTAAAGAAAAAAGCTCTAAGGAAGATGAAGGAAACTGAATGTAAAGAAGTTTTGCTTGGTTATCACTGAAAAGAAAACCAATATGTACATAGACATCAATGGGAAAAAGTGTATTATTCAACATGAGAAACTGAAATCAAAATACACACAATGAAGAAATAATATAAATAGTTTCATGTTGGACTAAACGACAAAAACCAAGCCAATCCAAATGCCCAAGCTACGAGCGGTTACCGAGAATGTTGTTGTGTCTGTTTTCCGTTCAGGAATCTCCGGAATAAAGCATGTAGAAGTTGTTTCCATGGAAAAACAATTGATCCAACGTCAGTGTTTTTCATCACTCTAAATTGGAGCAGGCCGAGTAAATGAAAACGGGCATTCCCGGTTCTGAAGAATACAGCACAGGAATGCAGATCAGACTTCACTTTAACTCTCATGACACCACATTGCTCCATGCTGATTGGACAGAAGGTGTGAGGCAGGGACAGTTATATGATATGCATATTGAAATGCTCCACAATTTGGCATGGTGACAGAAAGTCATCGTGTTGTTGAGCCTTTTCCTGGTCTCCAAGTGTTTCAGATCCACCTTCCGTATACTAAACATGCAAGGAATGTTCCATGAACGACTTTCTGTATACACAGTGGAACTCAGGGGACTTTTTCCCCCACATTAGATGGTTTTCAGATGTCGTGTACAACATACAGAACTCATGTTCTTCTGCTGCAGGTGTGCAAACTGACAGAGTGTGGGGTTTAAGGGTGAAAGCCCAGGGGTTAGGGGTGAGAGATCAAGGGGCAGAGTGCAGCAAATGCAAACACAAGGAGGAAGCAACTCTTTCTCCTTCACACACACACACACACACACACACACACACACACACACACACACACACACACGATAGACACGATAAGGTGCGACTTTTCACCAACACACCCCTCTTTTACACACACTTCCAGCCAATTCCTCAGCTCGTGCGCAAAACACACCGGCTCCACCGCACCACGCCTACGCTTTTCGTCAGCTTGCTCTCGCAGATCATCAGCCAGTTTCTGCATAATAGATGGAGATGGAATAAAAGGGTGGAACGGAAACAGGGTAGTCTCCGTGAGTAAGCGGGCATTACCTGGCAAAAGTGACAAGTATCTGAGAGTAAACAGAGCCAGTGCGGTGGAGCCGGAGTGTTTTGCGCACGAGCTGAGGAATTGGTTGGATGTGTTGGTGTGGTGCCTGACAGCTAAAACTCTACAGCCAGGATGTGTGTGACAACCGTCTGCCTCGGTTTATAACCAAACAATGAATAAATTACACACAGACACACAAATATATAAACATTATAATGTATGTATAAGTATGTAGGTATGAGAACTGAGCTCTATAGCAGACCATTCAAGAGCTTTCTCTCCAAACCATGGAAAGCAGATCTTCATGGAGCTCACTTTGTGCACATGGTGATGCTGGACAAGTTTTGGGTTTCCAAGTTCGAGCAAATGCAACATTGTATTATAACGCATCCAAAGAAGTCCTGTACAATTGTGTGCCTCCAACTTTGTGATTTGGAGAAGAACCACATATGGCAGGAAAGATCAAGTGTCCCAATACTTTTGGCAATATAGTGGGTAATAGAGGTGATACACTGCTGGGCCCTTAAGCAAGGCCCCTAAACCTCCAACTGCTCACAGTATAACTGAGAGTCGCTCTGAATAAGAAAATCTGCCATATGCCATAAATGTAAATGTCCACGGATCTATTAACATTCACAGATGCAAACAAATCACGGAAGTAGCTCACGTGTCTGTTGAACGTTGTCACTTGAATGTTCCCTCTGCTGCAGGCAGTTGTACAGTAGTAGTTAATCAAAGCTCAGTGTGTCTGAAAGCTTGAGGTAGCAGAGCTGAAGATGGTGAGAAATGAGTTAGTAGAGGGACAGCGCATGTAGGACGTTTTGGAGACAAGGCGAGAGATTGAGATGGTTTGGTCAGGTGCAGAGGAGGTACATGGGGAATATCGGTATCAGAATGCTGAGGATAGAGAAAAAGAGATGGATGTGGTGAGGAAAGACTTGCAAGTTGTTGGTTAGAAGAAAACAGATGTAGAGGACAGAGTGATATGGAGACAGATGATCCTCTGTGGAGACAACTGAAGAAGAAGACGATGTCCCAAAATACATGTAACCTTCTTCATATGAATGTTTTTCAGAATGATTTTCCTCTACTCCATACTCTTTATTATTGGGGGAAAAAAAAAAACCATATTCACTCTCGTCTATTTTGAAGTTAAAATTAAACTGTTCCATTTTCACCTGAGCGGAACAGAAAGGTTAAACTGGTCTAAACCGGTTCCTCTGCGCTCACCTGCGGCTTTTTCACAAGCACTTTGTTTACTCCGTGCTAAAAAATGTCACCTCTCTTCTCGAAACCAGTTTGAGCCAACGCGCTGCTGGACTTAGCCTCGGCATCAAACGGTGTTTTTAATGAAGTGGTCAACGGCCGGGTTCATAAACATTCTAAAGTAGCTTAGAAAAACAGACTTTAGACCAAATTCATGGAGGAAAAGAGAGAGAAAGGGAGGGAGAGGGCAGAAACGAGAGAGTAAAGCCTTCTTATGTCCAGTGGAATGTTCACTAGACCCCTACTCTTCGCCCTCACACACACACACACACACACACACACACACACACACACACACACACTTACACACACACAGAAGCTCTTTGTAACCACTGACAGACCACAAGGTACATCGGCCTGCTCTGGAATTCAGAGCCTGAATTTGTTTATTTTCTTTTAAATGTTTCTAGCTTGTGTGTGTGTGTGTGTGTGTGTGTGTGTGTGTGTGTGTGTGTGTGTGTGTGTGTTTAGCTTTCGCTTTACCTCTGTGCTTCATGGCACACAAATAAAAAGTGTCCTAATCAGCTTTATTAAATAAGAACCGTTTGTCTCGTGAACACTCTCTAAACGCTGCCCTATGCGCCGATTCCTTTTTTTTCCCCCCCATCATCATCGTTGCCTGAATCTTTATTTAACCTCGAACTTGAAGACTTCGGATCAGATTCTGCCTTCGACGTTAAATAAATACAATCATAAAAGCGAACCTGAGCTCTTGGCAGAATCTCCATATGGACGTGGATGGGAAAAGTCGAACGGCGATCTGCGAGACAGGGATTCATTTTCCTTCCCTGAGGTGAGAGTCGAGACTATTTTTGAAACAGTCTGGAAGATGTTGAAAACGGAGGAATTTATGGAGAGAAACTTGAGGAATTTTGGATGGTTTGATGCCCCCAATCCCCCCTCCTCTTCCCCCCTTCATCAGAAGCCCACATACTGTATATCTATATATAAATGAATATATAAATATGAACCACATCGGCTCTGCTGTTTTTCAGAGTCGTTTCCAAAATGTGATCAAAAAGCTTTCCTTTACCTTTATCCTGTGGCCAAAGCAGAATGTTCAGCATGTGGAATGTTTAGGTTTTACTTGGTAAACAACAAAAACAGGGAGGAGGCTTCATGTGGATTTGACCTAATGCTGCAGTTCTTTCTCTGAAGGCTTCCGAACACGAGCAAATTATTAGAGGCTTTGGTTAGGATTGAGCACACAAACACACAGACACACACACACACACACACAAACACACACACAAGCATTTAATACCTTGTTTAGTTACAACAAATGGATAAAAAGTACTCCGTGTTCTTAAATAATAAATGAAAATGAAATTGTGATGTAAGAGGAATGTCTGATGTGATCACTAAAATAATGAAATAATTGATCAGGATTCCGATAGAAGCTGGCGGTCAGGTGGTGCGTGTCGTGATTGAGAAACTATTTTAGGAGGCTGAGAAAGAGAACGGCTGCTCCTGACGCAAACGCTCCTTTTAAACTCTGCTGATGATAAACACGGCAGCAGTCGCATGCCTCTCGAGCTAAGCTCATCTTTGGCGAGCTGTCTCAAACAATTACAATGACATCAACCCACAAACCGACATGGAAGAAAGACAGAGAGAGGGAGTAAGGGAGGAAGTCAACAGAGGTTGTTTTCATGCATTTCATCTGGATTATTAAACAGAGCTAATGCAGGGCCTCGAGAAGGTAACGAGCCATGAACGAGCTAATGGAATGCTAAGCTTGTTATGTCATTTTTTTTAATTCGCATTGTTTTTTTTTTTTTTCCGAATTTGAATCCGGACGCAGAGCCAAAATACACATCCGACAGCACGTCCTCTCGACGACCGAAACCAACATCAATCCATCAAACGAATACCAACACTATGAAAAAGGAAGCGATTAGGGAAGTTTGCGATGAATAATCTTTCCTGATTATATGAAATTTCCAAGAATAATAGGAATATGGCTACAACGCGGTTCACTGAAGCTAGAGATGTAAGATTTAGGACTTGTTTTTCTCTCCGAATGACCTGAAGTAAACCCACATGAATCACACGAGCCGAGTCCAAATGTCCTCTTTCGGATTTAAACAGCGTCCATGGCAGTACAAACACCTCTGCCCTTTCGAGAGGTGGATTTTTCCCAGCCAAGCTGCCCAAACACCCAAAAACATAAAGGAATCTGTCATGGGGAAAAACACATCCTGCAGGCCCAGAGTTTGCTCACTGGAGACCTCCATTAGGCCTAGCTGCAGGACTAAAAAACCAGCAGCACCAAGTATTTCCAATGAACAGTTCTTCCAAAACAAAATCCAGAGCTTGTGCACCATGAGAATGTTCTACCAACACGATCAATATGCAGGAGGAGCTAGAAATCTGAGTCCACCTCTTAAAAACAACTTTCATATTTCTTTACTAATTCTAGTTAAATAGATGAAAAGGTAGAAGGATGAATCAAGATGATTGAAGAAGACAAAAAGTTTGGAGACTCGCTCTGTTTAAAAGAAAGTACTTAATTTATCTACGTTTACACACAATCACCTTCAAAACAGACCCCCTGCACAGCAACACAACACTCCCAGCATTCGTCTGGAACGTCTCCTGGAGGTCTTCTTTTTCAAGCGTGTCGAGCATCTTCTGCACAGGATCCTCACATTGTTGTAAAAACGTGGAGCTTTGAGCTTTATCTTCAACTTAGGGAAAAGGGAGAAGTTTTCCGATGATCATCATGCACGGGTTGCTAAATGGTTTCAACATTTTCAGTGGTTGAGCTCATCGAAGGTCTTGATCTCTCCTTGTTTTCTAGCGATGTTCTTCTGCTCTTGAAGCACACGTGCCGCTCAAAACACCTCGAATGACTTGTTGCAGCATCGCGTATGTCAAACGTACATCATTTGAAAGGGCTTCTCAGCTGGGATTTGGTTTAATTCCTGGTTTGATGTCTTTCCTTTTTTCCGTGTTTGACTCACACAACAAAAATATTCAAAAAAATTGTGTCCAGAATGGTGCATTTCAATTTCTTAACACCTTTCAAACTAAAAAATCTCAGAAATTTTTTTTTTATCCTAATGGCGTACATAGGAATATAATTTGCACCAGGTGCATTACTTTGGTAGGTTGGATACTTAATGCTACACTTTAGGTCATAGATAGAAATTCTTATAAAAAAATGCATTATCTAGCTAATATTCCACGGCTTCAGACATGCGTCATATCTCGGTATACGCTTTGTAATGTGAACCTCCTGGTGTTAACTTTGCGCCAAAAACACACTGTATGGATTTGAACTTTACCATGAACGAGGTTTTCCTCTGCAAACTCTCTCCCTTTCTGTCTAAGTGTATATTTGACCTTCTCTGACTGGGATAAACCCCTGACCCTCACGATGACCTGAGCAGTCTCAACCCCCCCCCGGTGCACTTGAGCAGGTTGGTTTAACCACAGTTCAAACTTTTCCATCCATACATAGAACCCTGTGTGTGCTGTATGTATTTGCTGAGCTTTTTACTGCGAGTATAATTACAAGTGCCTCCCTTATCTTAATAAAAATCATGCTTGGGCCCACCCTGAATAATTACAGGCAGAGTAATTTAGAAACTTGGACAAGCAAAGCCATTAGAGTCGAACACGTCGGCTTTCGGAGCTAACAGACAGACGTCTGACGTAGCCGAACGAGGTGCAAACAGTCAGGGAATGCATTCACGTTGTCGTTTTTACAGAACGTCCAGTTCTTTGAGAGGTGTCTGCTGAAGTATTCCATGAGTCCAGATGCTTGGGTTTTGGCTCTACTCGCTTCCCAAAGTGTCAAAAGTATAAAAAAAAGAATCACTGACAGAGCAATTTCACAGGTTTCTTTACCAGTTACATTATTAAACCCAACACCCTCCGCCTCAAAAACAAATTGTACAGCCAAACATATTCTGAAGAGATATCCAATATTACGATAAAAATCTGAGCCTTACTAACCACACCAGAGGGGGCATTTCTCAGGTTTCTTGCAGACCTCAACTTTAGGTGTCCACCTATTGGTTAATGACATCACTGCAGACTCTCTTAGACAAACACCTGCTATCAGGAATGATCTGTAGAGTCATGCTTACCCAGCAGGAGAAGCAGTGTCTAGGAGAGTTGATAAAAGGTTCAAGTTAGCAGATTCGCAAGAGCGATTACCACCCACTCCATCCAGGCTAATAATCCCACAAAGGATTTCAAACCCAGCTGGTAAAAACACACCCAGTGACTCACTTTCTCCAGCCAAACAAAAGACATTACCGAGAGTCATTTGTGTAGCTCTCCCATCTGATGGAATGGAATTGGCCTGGGTCTAATCTATTTAGCCTCTGCTGGAGCAGCTTTGGGTGATTTCATCTCATTGCATCTCACAACCACACAAGATAAAAATGTGAAATGCTGGCTGGATGTATTGGAGAGGAGATTATTTGGAATACAGTCTTATCGAGAGCAACTTACATTCATCTTATTTATATAATTAAGCAGCTATAGGGTTAAGGGTCTTAATCAGTGGCCCAAAAGTGTCAGCGTGGCTGGGATTTGTTTTTTTGGACCTTCATATCCAAAGTCCAATACCTTAAGTCTAATGCCTTAACCACTAGGGTACCACCTCCCATACCAAAAGATTTGCCTAGCACTATAAAGCATCTTGTGAAGGAACCCTTAAAGGATCTACAGTACATGGAACCATATAATGAAGACATTTTGAAAGTTACTCAAGCAGCTTTGAGCATTGTTCTGATAGGACTTTGATGAGACCTGCAAGGTTGTATGGTTTAGAAACAGTGACATTGACAAAAAAACAGGAGATGGAGCTGGAGGTGGTGGAAGATGCTGACATTGTTTTTTTATCAGCAGTGATGAGGATGGACAGAAATTAGCTTATTAGAGGGATTGAGTAAGTATGACATTTTGGAGACAATGTGTGCGATTGAGATGGTTTGGTCATCTAAGAATTTGTTAGAAGAATTCTGAGGATGGAGGAAAAAAGGAAGGCCATGGCAAAGGTTTATGGATGTGGTGAGGAAAGATATGCAGATGGTTAGTTTGAGGGCAGTAGATGTAGATCAACAAACAGTGTTATGGAGAGGGATGATCTGCTGTGGAGAGCCCTAACGAAAGCAGCTGAAAGAAGAAGAAGAAGCATTTGCCCTCCATCTGAACCCACCTGGTGTCTTTCAAAGCATGTTAGCACAGCAGTGGCAGTGCAAAACTGATAATAGCAGAGCAGCTGCCAAACATGCCTGGAACGAAGCAAGCGAATGAAATCACAGTCTCAGAGTTCAGACTGTTATCCTATCTGCTGAGTTCGACCCACATGAGTTCATAAAAATGCTTGCGATCTGCGCCACTAAGAGCTAAACTGGTCTACAGTGACCCTGTGGCTTGGCCTGAACTCTTGACACTTACAACAGACCAAAGCATGTTTTTAATAGTTTCTATTATTATCGGTGAGCATGCACTGACCCATGCGCTCATCGTTCTTTTGTAACCGAGTCGGTTCTTCTTGTGTATGTACTGTATGACATGAACAGAGCATCTGCTTTATGGCCTATCCACATCCTCGCGTCTTCCTTGGATGAGGGCTCACTTTAGCGTAGCAGCTATTTCCAACTCCCACCAACATCGTGTGTGGCTCCCCGGGGCATCTGGACCTCCGGCGCTTTGTTGGAGCTGTTGCTTGGCTACTGTGAGGGTTTGTGGGCAAACAGATGACAGAAAGGCCAGTTGGATGGTAATAAAAGGTTCTCACGCACCAGCAAAGATCTGGTTTATTCTCAGCCACTGACCAAATCGTTTTTTAGTCCTCACCATAAGCAACGCACTGCTGAGACCCCCAACAAAACACACACACACACACTGTATACTGGTACATTTTTGGATATTTTTCACCACCTCCCTCACCAAGCCATATTTATCTTCACTGCCATGTTCAATTTCTATTGGAAATAAAACGCAGATAAACAAGAAAAAAATTTATGGTCATGCTTTCTGATTTTATGGAACACGTAGACAAAAAAATAAACAAACAATTTTATTTTTATACATTTTTTGTTTGTTTATTTATTTATCTATCCACATGATAGAGGTGTAGGAGGAGTCAAGTGCGTTCTTTTTTTGTGTACACAATTACAAAAAACAAAACCGATAAAATTATCAAACTAAATTAAATAAAACTAATAAAATAAAATAAGGAAACCAGCACCAAGAACAACCACCACGCATGACAAAAAAGATTGCGAGGTGATCAGCTGTGAATGTGAATCAGGTGGAAACATCATGAGACATGTAAGGGCTCAGTGGCTGATGGGAAACAGAGTCTTTGCTCATAATCCTTAGAATAATAATAAGAAGAAGAATAGTAATAATAACAATGATGATATTTTAGGTTTCATGTAATATACAATGATATAGTTAAAATAAATAAAAGGTAAAAAGGTTTAATGAATGGACATTCAGTGCCACCCAGATGATCGTTAAATGCTGTTTGCACGGGCAGTAAATTCTTTCCGTCAGCTTTAGTCACAATTTATATGAAATACAACACACATATACGAGATGGTCCCTAAAGTTTTGGAGACTAACGTTGTAACTTGTGCTGTTCTAACCCATGTGTGTTTCCACATCTGCCATTTCATCACAGCGAGTTAAAACAAAGAGCAAACATGGAAATCTTAATGAAATTGGGCAAATCTGCCACAGAAACATTTGACGTGATGTACGTTTGACATACGGTGACACTGCGACGAGTCGTTCGAAGTGTTTCGAGCAGTGCTTCTAGAGCGGAAGGACTTCGCTGGAAGATGATGTGAGATCAGGAAGACCTTCGATGAGCTCAACCCCCGAAAAGGTCAAAACTGTTCGGCAACTTGTGCATGATGATCGTCGGAGATAAATCCACATGATCTCACCTCCGCTCCCAAACTACTCCCCAGATATGGGTCCTGCACTTTGACTTTGACCTCGTCCTGAAGATGGAGTTCCAGCTCACCACTTTGACACCATTGCGGAGATCCAAAAAACATTATATTTGGGGGCTGGGTGGTGGTCAGAGAAATTGCTTGTTGTCTAAGGATGTAAACGGATTCCTCTTTTGAGTCTGGTTCCTTTCAAGGTTTCTTCCTCATGCCTTTTCTTGCTCACAGTCTCCACTGGCTTACTATGTTTCCTTTATAATCTATACAGCATCTTCTCTGCACTTCCCATTTGGGCGACAATGAAACGGGATAAAATTAGTGTTTTCAAGTATCATGTTTTTTGCTCAGATCTTCCAGCTACCAGTTATGGAACATGTTCCTACAAACGCTTGTATACTAGCAGCTAGAAACCGTCAGCAGCCTGTCGCTTTCTCCCTCTGAAAGCTAATAAACAAATTTTAAAACTACAATGCTCTTCTGCAAGGAACATCCGCCCCCAAAGACTCCTTGTATATCTTAAAAAAAAAGGTTATGTGGTTGGTCTGGGGATCTGAAATTTGACCCGGTGTTAGGGTCCACACGTTAGCCTGAGCGCCATAGTCCTGAGAGCCACGAGTTACTGAGTGGTTTTGGGGTGTGTGAGGTGTGTGTGAGGTCACACCGGTGCTGTAGTTCGCTGCAGGAAATTCCTCGCATGGGCCGTCCACACACCTGCAAAAACATGCCATGCCATTTTAACGCCCTGCTCTCCTAACGCCTGGCACTGGGCCTCCTGCTGCCAATCTTTCGTAGCAAAATTCACTCACACTTTCTTTTTTTCCTCACGGAAACACACTCACACGCAAGCCAGCTCGGGTGTCGGACCGCTCGAGGTGGAACTTTAGCATGGAACAATAATTCGCTGGTCGTGTGTGTGTGTGTGTGTGTGTGTGTGTGGATTCCTGGTAAATCTTAGTTGCTTAATCCACCCTTAATCTTAGCAATCATATTTACTCTCATCATCTTCAATAAATTTGTTCGCTAATGAGTGCAGCAGGGATCGAATTCCCCGTAAACAAATACGCAGCACATGTGCTTGCAATCACGTAGCCGTGCTTTTTGCGTCACAAATTTTGGCATCGAATTAAATGCTCGTTACGTCTTTTTGCGTCGAATCGACCGTTCCAAGGTTTTCTGTCCTGTCTTTCTTCTCAAGGCCTTCTGCGACCAATTAGCATTTGGCTTTTTTGCTGTTCATTTCTAAAGGCTTATTTTTCTCACCGCCCGGCCCTTAGGGAGTCTCAGAGCCATTCTGATGAGTTTTTTTTAACCTGGCATTGGCGAAAAGGGTAAAAACTGACAAAAAAAAATGCATGAAGCTAACAAGGTACAGTAGGAGGGCTCTGCTAAACAAGGAGCAATCTTGGTTAATTAGGAATGATCATGCTAGTTAATCCATGGAAGCAGCTTTGCTAATCTCTAAAACATCAGCCAGTATAGTGATAACTGGTCATTCAGGTTGGGTGAATGCTAGTCAGTAGTGCTGCAAATATTACCAACATTCCTTTATGAAATTTCTTTATTGCAGACATCGCAGGATCCTTTCATTAATCTATCGTTCCACTTCTATTGTCTTCCTCCTCTCGGACTGTCTCTAACCTGAGCAGAAGCTTCTGGCTTTATGGTGAGAAAGTCAACACTCTTCCTGGGCGATAGACGGAATGCAAACACATGCGTTAACGTCACTGCGGTCAGCAGCATACCTCCGTGCGAGGGATCGGGACCCCCTGTGCATTCGACCTTTAAAACAAGGTTACTAAGAGCAGGACGTCTCTTGGTGCTCAGGACCTGCATCAGGCACAACGTTTCATCTTTCACCTATTTCCAGTCGACCTTTGACAGGAAACTCTGATTCAAATGCCTTTTTATTCTGCTATTCTTTTTCTCTATACGCAGGTCGAGTGTAAGACTAAAACAAGAACACTTATGGAGCTGGAAATATAGAGACAGAGAGACACACAGATAGATTGACAGATTGTGATTGACACATAGATGGACAGATGGTTGGACTGACAGGATACAGATAGAGAGATAGATGGACAAACAAAGAAAAGACAAAGAGACAGAGCAACACACTGGTCATGTTTTGTATTCTGGTCATTTGTCAAGCCATCTGTTAGTCTGTCCATCTGTCAAACGGATAGATGGATTGACAGATAGACAGAAAGATGGAGAGATGGTGACAGAGTTGGAATGAGAGATAAACAGACAGAAAGATGGCTGGACATGTAGTGAGATAAAGAGAGAAACAAAGATGGACAGACAAAGGAATACAAAGAGAAAGTGAGAGACAGTGACAGATGGACAGATTGAGAGACAAACAGACATAGAGAAACAGAGAGAGAGAGAGAGGTAGATGGATGCAATGACAGACAGAATTATAGAGAGGACAGATACAGAGAAACACACATTATATATATATATATATATATATATATATATATATATATATATATATATATATATATATGCATGGATGGATGAAATGACAAACAGAATTAGAAAAAATGGAAAGACAGACACCACCAGTGGATGGACCACAGATGGACAGATATTTGGCATTGTGGGAAACTGCTGCAGTTCACCAGAACTACAAACAAACACTACAGTAATCACATTAAGGTACGTAATTTCTCTATTATGGCGAACATCCAGTTCACTCAGTGTGTGAAGTGTGACATGTTTAGTCAGTCTTTCTCCGTTGTTAGCGATAATTTTATCTGTGAGAAGTGTAAGCTAGTTTGCTCTTTGACGGAGAAGATCTTAGCATTAGAGGAGCGCATCCAGAGTCTAGAGAGAAGTAGTGAGTGTGAGAGCAGTCCAAGTTCTGCAGGGGAAAGTCTGGATGCCCTAGGTGAAGGTACTATTCCCCCGACTCCGGCATTAGAGCCCTCGCAGCGGGGCGAATGGGTGACGACTCGGCGGCATACTCGCAAAGCCAAAGCTAACGCTAAGGCTCGCCCACGGGAGCACCATTCCTCTCCGCTTCACGTGTCCAACAGGTTTGCTCTCCTCAGTGAAGCACCCGCTGAGAAACCTGAAAGAGCTCTGGTTTTAGGAGACTCCATTCTGAGGCACGTGAAACTAGCTAGACCTTTAGGGGCACCAGCAGCACAGGTTATGTGTATACCGGGAGCCAGGGCGCCGGACATAGCAGGTCAGCTTAGATTCTTAGGAAAGCACAGGTTCTCTAAGATAGTTTTTCACACAGGAGCTAATGATATACGCCGACAGTCAGAGGTTACTAAGAGTAACATTATAGAGGTGTGTAAATTAGCGAAGGCAATGTCCGATGCTGTAGTATGCTCTGGCCCCATCCCAATGCGACGTGGCGATGTAGCCTACAGCAGGTTATGGTCGCTGAACTGCTGGATGTCCGAGTGGTGCTCCAAAAACAATGTGGGCTTCATTAATAATTGGAGCATTTTTGAGGGCAAGGCTGGCCTGTTAGGGCGGGACGGTGTCCATCCCACCCGGGAAGGTGCTGCTCTCATTTCTTGTAGTATAGGTCATAGTCTCAGAACAGCACTAGTTAACAAGTGACTGTCTAGAGCCAAGGCCAGGAGCAGACAGACAGGCTAAACCGACCGCCTGCTAGCTGCACAGAGTCGCCACCAGGATCCACCATATTGAGACTGTGTCTGTCCCCCGAGCAAAACCAAAATATAGGAACTATCAGAAAGTCTGTTTAAGTAACCTGATTAACATTAAATTAAATAGGACTGAACGCACAGCCAGCACCTCTGATCTAAAAATAGGATTGTTGAATATTAGATCTCTCACGCCAAAAGCGCTTACTATAAACGAAATTATTACCGACCAGGAGTTTAATATAATGTGTTTGACAGAAACGTGGATTAAATCGAATGAATATGTAGCATTAAATGAGGCGAGTCCTCCTGGGTATAGTTACATACACCAACCCCGTCTAAATGGCAGAGGAGGCGGAGTAGCAGCTATTTATAATAATAATCTAAACGTCACACAAAAGACTAAACACAAATGTAAAACATTTGAAGTTCTCTACACCAACATAAAATATTCAGTGTCTGAAAGCAGGTCAAGTCAGTTAATTCCACTAATTATTATTTATAGACCCCAGGGCCCTACTCTGATTTTCTGATAGAATTTGCAGATTTCATTACAAATCTAGCTACTTCTTTAGACAAAGCATTAATTGTTGGAGACTTTAATATTCATTTTGATAATCAGGAAGACTCCTTAAGAGCAGCAGTTGTGTCCATTCTAGATTCAGTCGGAATTAATCAGAATGTTATAGGACCCACTCATAGTGGTGGACACACTCTCGACTTGTTGTTAACATTTGGATTAAAAATAAAAAACTTAGTCATAATTCCACAGTCTGAAGCTATTTCAGACCATTATCTAATCTCGTTTAAAATTTGCCTTAGTCATTGCATTTCTACCTCACCACGTTACCGTGTTAGCGTACTTTCACGTCAGCTACAGCAGCGCGTTTATTAATTATCTTCCGATATTACGATATTAGATAGATCTCCGTCAGACCCGCAGAGCTCGACTGGGCCACTGAACATCTAGAAACAACGTTACGTTACACTCTAGATGATGTAGCTCCCTTAAGACCAAAATGATCAGGGAGAAAAATTAGCACAGTGGTATAATGATCATACGCGCACCTTAAAACAGACCACTCGAAAACTAGAGCGTAAATGGCGTCAAACAAAATTAACAGTATTTCAAATAGCATGGAAGGAGAGCCTCCTAAATTATAGAAAATCTCTTAGTGCTGCCAGATCAGCATATTTCTCCACCCTCATAGAAAATAACAAGCATAATCCTAGATTTTTATTCAGCACGGTAGCAAAATTAACAGGAATAAAAGCACTGCGCTAACATGCACACCATCAATAGGTAGTAATGATTTCATGAACTTTTTTAATAATAAAATTGAAAACATCAGGCAAGAAATCCAGACGGTTAATATAAATCCAAATTATTTTACAAGTAACCCTGTAGACAGCAGTGTCATTATAGCAGACAATCAATTACAAAGCTTCACTACTATTCATGAGAGTGACTTAATTTCATTAATCTCCTCATCAAAATCATCAACCTGTATTCTCGATCCCTTGCCTACTAGTTTCTTTAAACAGATAGCTCCAGAGGTAATCAAACCTGTTTTAAAAATAATTAACTCTTCCATTAGCACTGGTTATGTACCGAAATCCTTCAAACTGGCAGTTATCCACCCCCTTATTAAGAAACCTGACCTTGACCCATGTCAGTTGTCCAACTACAGACCGATATCAAATCTCCCCTTTATATCCAAAATTTTAGAAAAGGTTGTAGCACAGCAGTTATGCTCACATCTGCTTATGAATAACATTTTGAAATGTATCAGTCAGGATTTCGGCCTCATCATAGCACAGAGACGGCGCTAGTTAAGGTGGTAAATGACCTGTTATTGGCCTCTGATCAGGGTTTTGTCTCCTTACTTGTTTTGCTCGACCTTAGTGCAGCTTTTGACACCATTGATCACACTATACTGCTTGCTAGACTTGAGAATGTTGTAGGAATAAAGGAACAGCTCTCTCTTGGCTCAGGTCTTATTTGACTGATCGCTATCAGTTTGTGGATGTAAATGGTGAGTTCTCCACGCTCTATGAGGTAAAGTTTGGTGTTCCTCAAGGATCTGTCTTAGGCCCACTGCTTTTCTCTTTATATATGCTGCCTCTTGGTGAAATTATTCATAAACATGGGATTCGCTTCCATTGCTATGCTGATGACACACAGCTGTATATTTCAGCAAAGCCAGATGAGAGAGATCAGCTTAACAATGTTGAGAAGTGTGTAAAGGACATTAGACAGTGGATGCTTAATAACTTTCTTCTGCTCAACTCAGATAAGACGGAAGTACTTTTACTAGGACCACATGCAGCTAGAAGTAAACTTTCCGATTACGTAGCATCTCTGGATGGTGTTTCTGTTTCAGCATGTACGGCTGTCAAAGACCTTGGTGTGATTATTGACCCGAGTCTTTCCTTTGAGTCTCACGTGAATAATATCACCAGAATCGCCTTCTTTCACCTTAGAAATATTGCTAAGATTAGAAATATGATGTCGTTACAGGATGCAGAAAAACTGGTTCATGCTTTTGTTACTTCTAGATTAGACTACTGTAACGCTTTACTGTCTGGGTGTGCGAGTAAGTGCATCAATAAGCTTCAGTTAATCCAGAATGCAGCAGCAAGGGTCCTCACTAGATCTAGGAAATATGACCACATCACCCCTGTTTTAATCAGTCTACACTGGCTCCCAATCAAATCTCGCATTGACTATAAAATATTACTACTGACGTATAAAGCACTCAATGGTCTCGCACCGCAGTATCTGAGTGAACTTCTGTACCAGTATGATCCTCCACGCCTACTTAGATCAAAAGGTGCTGGCTATCTGTTGGTTCCTCAAATAATGAAGACTACAGCAGGGGGCAGATCTTTCTCTTATAAAGCCCCACAGTTATGGAACAGCCTTCCAATCAGTGTTCGGGACTCAGACACAGTCTCAGTGTTCAAGTCGAGGTTGAAAACGTATTTATTTAGTCAAGCCTTTTATCAGTAGATTTCTCTTAGGTAAAGGCACAGATCTGGAGGGAACATGGATATAGAGTGTTTGGTGAACTGGTATATTTGTATGCTGTCGTCCCTCACATTCACACGTTCACTCAGGTTTGTTGACGGTGGTGTGGTGGGTCGTCTCTTATCCCAGAGATCCCTCATGTCTGTGTTACCTTCTGGTTCTCCCTTTTAGTTATGCTGCCATAGCGAGTCTTGCCGGAGTCCAAACTGCACAGTGACATTAACTTTCATACACCAATAGTTACACTTAATAATCCATATCCTTCTCTTCCCGTCACCCTCTCTCTCTCTCTCTCTCTCTCTCTCTCTCTCTCTCTCTTTCGGTCGAGTTAAACATGCTCCTGAGGCTCCAGTGACCAGTGATCCTGCCCCTCTCCCTCCTTGGATCTTCACACTTCTGTGCAGCTCGGGACGGTCTCTTAATTCGGAGTAGAACGGGTGCTTTGAGGACGGATTGGACTGTAGTTGGTGTCGGCGGTCTGCTGCACTGACTCGGGAGTGCAGTTTGCTTCTGATCATCATCACTGTACCCCACAACATTGTATATCTGCTTCAAATGGACATTTGGTGCAACCCAGATGAGGATGGGTTCCCTCTTGAGTCTGGTTCCTCTCAAGGTTTCTTCCTTATGCCATCTCGGGGAGTTTTTCCTTGCCACAGTTGCTCATCAGGGACAAACATACTTACAAAGAACATATTTATGTTTAATCACCACATTATCTGTGTAAAGCTGCTTTGAGACAATGTTCATTGTTAAAAGCGCTATACAAATAAAAATGAATTGAATTGAATTGATAAACAGATACACAGTCAGATATTGAATCAGTGCGTTAGATGGCAGTGTGCCATGAAACACCACAACAAAACCAAAAAACCTGATCACCTCATGCAGCACAGTTTCCTTCAAACATATCACAAGATTCACTCGACATCAACGTTGAGCTGCTTTGAGCTCCTTGGCTTGTTTTTTTCCCGAATAGAGATTATAAGTACGTCACACCAGCAGGACTCAGTGATCTATTATATCCTGGATATCACAATCAGAACCAGGTAGTAATGCAGCTTTCACGTCACAGGTGTACGTTTAACATTTTGTCTGTATTTATACCTACATTCCCTACATTCCGGTGGTGTGATCGGGGCGTACTCGCTGACCTGCCCTCGTCATCCTGCAATCTGGAGGATCTTAAGGAATGCGCTGTTACTTAATCAGTTCTGATGAAGTTTGGTTAGATGATTTCATCACAGTCTGGGAGACTGGATTTGGAGTAGGATTTATTTTATACACAAAGGGAATCTGATGCACTTTCAGCAAAAGAAAAATGGTGAATGGAATTTTTTATATCTTATTATATCTAATATGTATAATATAAAGAGACAAAACCTGCAGTAGTGAGAAAGAAAAAATCCTGAAAAGGAAAAAAAGCTGTAAGATTGCCTGAGCTTGTAACGTTTTTAAAGCTCTGTTTATTACAGTTTGGACTCTGGAGCTCAACAGGACCTGAAACTCTTTTCATTTCAGCCTTTAATCTGTCCCACTCATTTCCTTTCTGTTAATCCTTCCCCTGTTTAGCGAGTTTATTTCGGCCTTTTCCAGGACTCCGGCGCTGACGTCCGCACAAAATAGGAAACAATTGTGTGAAGATTCCCTCCACACACAGCTCCAGACGCTGTCCGAGGGAGGCACAGAGAAGGCTTTGTTGAGTGAACAGGGAAGCTCTCGAGGGCTCTGACTCCCACAGACAGGTGACCCAGGCCTTGGCTGATGGTTTAGCCAGGCTTTCAAAGCCTACTGTTCAGGATGACTCATCTTCAGACAGACATCCATGAACACAGAGTCTATTCCCCTCTTACAGACGATTAGATTCCGACCCGGCTGGATTCATCGGCCAAATTCCGATTGGATCGTGTAATTCAGACAGAGTCTGTTATCGAGGATCGCTTAGTCCAGCTTGGAAGAAAGCTCAAAAACATGTGTCATGACAGAGAAAAGTTCTGAGTTTATTAAGTAAAAAAGAAAAAAGAATGGGGTTTATGACTCACTATAGTAAACCTGGGATTAAAAAGTTTATCCTCTGGTATCTGAAACACTGTGGCTGAGCTGCATTGTTGGAAAATTTAGCACATTTACAATTTAGTCCTTGCTTAGTTGTTTTCCACAATGTGAGCTTTTATGGAGTTTTATCCACATCACTATTTATAAACATGAGTCAAGGACACCACAAATAAGTTTATAAAACCAGTAACATCCTGTACAATGATGTGTTTGTTGAAAATGTTATTAGGGTAACTAATT
Organism: Silurus meridionalis; assembly: GCF_014805685.1. Taxonomy (NCBI): domain Eukaryota; kingdom Metazoa; phylum Chordata; class Actinopteri; order Siluriformes; family Siluridae; genus Silurus; species Silurus meridionalis. The sequence continues at coordinate 20,523,285 of NC_060901.1, forward strand.
AAAAAAATAAGAATTCTAGCAAATAACATAACATACTAAACAGCTTAAACCCTACAGTCTAAACCCTACAACCTAGAGCCTAAACCCTACAACCTACAGTCTAAACCCAACAGCCTACAGACTAAACCCTACAACCTATACTCTAAACCCTACACCCAACAGCCTAACCCTTACAACCTACAGTCTAAACCCAACAGCCTACAGACTAAACCCTACAACCTACAGCCTAAACCATACAGTCTAAACCCTACAACCTACAGTCTTAACCCTACACTCTAAACCTTACACCCAAAACCCTACAACCTACAGTCTAAACCATATAGTCTAAACCCTACACCCAACAGCCTACAGACTAAACCCTACAACCTACAGTCTAAACCCTACATTCTAAACCTTTCACCCAAAACCCTACAACCTACAGTCTAAACCATAAAGTCTAAACCCTACACCCAACAGCCTACAAACTAAACTCTACAACCTACAGTCTAAACCCTACAACCTACAGTCTCAACTATACAACATCCACCATCCACACAACAGCCTATTCATTTGTATTGTATTTTCTTTCTTTCTTTCTTTCTTTCTTTCTTTCTTTCTTTCTTTCTTTCTTTCTTTCTTTCTTTCTTTCTTTCTTTCTTTCTTTCTTCTTTCTTTCTTTCTTTCTTTCTTTCTTTCTTTCTTTCTTTCTTTCTTTCTTTCTTTCTTTCTTTCTTTCTTTCTTTCTGACTCATCAGTCAGCAGGTGGAAAAATCTCACTCCCATGGGATCATCCAGAACTTTCCATCATGAGGAATTCTACTTTCCACTCACACACAGTTTGCATTTTTGTGAAGGTTGTTTGTTCCTTCAGTAGCTGTTGTTTAAGCTTCTCTTTCTCTCACATTCCTGCATTTCACTTTTGATACGGAAAATGTAAAAACATAATAATGGTAGCTACAGCCATCAATCACAAGTTTGCCATCCTCACATAATGGCTTCCAGTAAGTGTGTGTGTGTGTGTGTGTGTGTGTGTGTGTGTGTGTGTGTGTGTGTAACTGACTAGTGTGAGCTGTCTAACAGGTGAGGGCCATGACTTTTGGGAAACCAGGACTAATACTGGCATTGATGTGATACAGCTTCTGGAGTAAAACTTTAGCTTTATTTTAGTCTAAATTCGGTCCAAGAAAGGCAGGAAATATATTTGAACATTTGTGACGATAAATTTATAGGCTGTCTTACAAAACCAACCAACATAATTACAGTAATAACAGCCCTGGAGTGGAAAATAGAATTGTGCGGAGCCTTCGACTACAGAAATCGATTATTCTTCCATGCAAAGTCTTCACTTTTTCAAGGGGTCTTTCAGCAGAAGACGAACTTGGCATTAACATGTTCAACATTAAACCACTGTGAATTACTGCTGGTTCTCAAATTTGATTGGTCAGAAGGTGTTGAATAATTTGCTAGAACTGAAGTTTTGAGTGTCATTCCAGTGATAAATCATGAGACAAATCTGACGAGTAGTGTGGGTGTGGAAGTGAGATCTTGTGGATTGTTCTCTGAGGATCATCCTGCATGAATTGCTGAACGGTTTCGAGATTTTCAAGGTTTGGAGAAGTTTATGATTTATATTTTGTTTGATTTTTTGGTATGCAGAAATAAGAGATACTGGTGTGGCAATGAGAGTTTATAAATCTTAAACCGTGGAGCAGAAGAAAAATTTATTCTTTTCAAAACACAAACATTGAACTAAATAGAAAGTGTGGATCAGATTCACCTAAGTTAATGAGCCTGGCCTTTGATGTGTCGTTCCTTTTGCTCCCAGTGACCTTCAGAATAATATCACTTCATATAAACTGTCTAGAAATGGTGCTGAAATTATTTCCCAGCAAAGTCGGACTAATCTTTTGAAGAGTCGACAGATTCGCAAAGGTCACGGCCAAGTCCTGTGTTTTTTCGAGAACTCCATGCTGCGCATTGGCGTTTCCCAAACCCCTTCATGATTAGCCAAGGCTAAGTGACCGCAACGCAGGTTTGCATTAAGACTTTTTCCCGGTTACACCCTCAACACACACAATCAAGCCTGTCTTCTTGGGCAGCCCAGGGCTATCGCACCTCTCCTGACTCAGCTTACACCGAAGAGATCAGAAAACCGAACTGAAAGAGGTTTGGAAAGAGTTCAGTGCGAAAATTGTGGTCGAACTTCACAAGATTTTCGATCACATTACATTATTGCGGGGAACTATTTTTCTTTTCAGGAACAATTCTAAACACTGAGCAGGTTCAGCACGACTAGTGCATATGTGCATACATACAACATGAGCCATGAAGGATTTCTTCTTGATCTGATCGTCTTTCTTTCATCAGAGCCCAGGGTGCTACCAAGTGACCACATTTGCTGTTTCCTCACAAAGCCAGACCACAGAACCACCGTGCCACTGCCTGATAAGCGCCCAAACATCCATCATTCAAAAAATGAAGCTTATCTCTTGGCTGCAGCCAATTCCAATGTTCATAGGATTTAAATATAGCTCTATATGCCATTTCAAAGGAGCAGAAGAACATCAGCATCATGTTGTTCAGACCCTGGATATTTGTATGTAATGTTAGTCCAGTGACATTTGCTAAGGAATCTCTAGCAATGGATATTTTCATCACTTTAACCTGTAGGACTTTCAGAACCTCATATTGTTAGGATATCATTTTTTAGAATCGAGGTCGGGGTTCAAGGTCCGGTATCACCAAGATGCCACTCCTGGGGCCCTTGAACAAGGCCCTTTATGCTCTTTGCTTTAGGGGCACTGTTTAATGGCTGAACCCAGCTTCCTAACATTGCTGAGATATGTGAAGAAAAGAATTTCACTGTGCTGTAATGTACATGTGCGAATAAAGACTCTTCTTCTTATGCTGAATGTACAATGTGCAGTTTCCCCTGAAGAGAACATATTTATCATTAAGGTTAAACGCTGGATATCCAGCTGGATGTGTAAGTAATTTCTTCGCAGCTCGATACTTTTTCAGATTGGCATTTATGGGAAATTCCCAGGATGAAACTTTACAAACCATTTGATGAGCTACATTAAAGCGTCTGTCTGGTCACGAGAAGAGTGCTTTCTTAAACAGAGTGGCGCTCCCAGAAAGTTGATGCCTTTTTTTTCCCTTCGTCTAAAGGTTGGAAAAATAACGACCAAAGCTTTCAACATGCCGCCTTTTTTTTTCGCCAGGGAGGATTTTTGTTCAGAACATCAAATGTTCAGATGAACATCAAATACTATCCAGTGCTAAAATAAAGATGGGAACGAGGAAAAACAGCTATTTTTAAAGAACTGAGAAACATATGCGATGCTCTGGAAATCCTATAAATAAACTGGAATTGTAATGCAGTCCAGGTGAACATTCAGAACTATATTAATCACGTTTAAACATGGATTCTTTACCAGACAGAAGAAACAAAGTACAGGCGTAATAATGTCCACTTAGCTTCAGAAGGGATATGGAGGAAGAATTAGGGGCAGAACACACTCCGAGATGAACTTAGATGTTAAAGACGAGTCAACATCAGCCACAACTCTCATAATTATACATCAAAACTCCCCTAATGTTCAGCTGCAGTGCACATTAAAGTGAGAGAGAATTAAAAAGGTTTGCCTGTGACCACTCAGTAAATAAACCAGAACACCTGAAAGCCTTTTAGGTTAGCTAAGAATCCCTGACAGCTCCCTCGGGAAAAACAAAAACACGTGTGTTTACAGACCAAGGCGAGGTTGCGCATTAAACATTCATGGCAAAAAAAAAAAAAAAAAACAACCAAAAAAAAAAAAAACCCATAGGGTCTTCTCTTTGATATTTGGGAAGCAGGGTCCGTCAAATTAGCCAAGATGGTAACCTAGCACGCTATGCAACACCTGCTTGGGAGGGGATAATAAACTCTAAAAGTCGTTTTCACAGCCATACTTTCAAGTAACATTTACATTGGCAGAAAATGAAACGCAGCATGTATGTATGACCCACAGCAATCTCCGCATTCAAAGCAGTTCAGGAAGCCAATTAGGAGAGGAATGCGAGCGGTTGCAGAGAGAGCGGGAGGCAAAAACTGACATTCCTGATTCCACAGAAAGCGTCGGCTTATGAAAGGTGGTTAATTGATGTTTGGGTACAGCGTTTCCTTTGCCTTTCAAGAATGGAATGAATTAGCTAAATAAATGTGCAAGGAAATGAAGTTTCCAACTCTCTTTCTGCTTCACTTCCTCCACCAGTAACCGGAGGCTACACCTGGGTTGTTGGAAAGTCTGCCTTGAGAAGTTATTTTTCTTCGTTTAGAAAGGATCGTGAGATCGTGACCTAGAGGCCAGAGTCAGAAAGGTAGCACGCAAGTGGTTACGACCGAAAGCAAACACCTATTGCAGAGTTCCAGGTCTTCTTGGTGTGTCACTGTTCCATGCTGGTCTGGCAAATGTCTTGTTCAGTGCCAGCACTAAGACAGGACCTAACCAGGAAATGGCCAGAACTGCAAACACCCAAAACATTTTCTTGGCAGGCCAGAGATACCACTAACTTTTTCAGAGTTATGTTGTTAAAAAAATAGCTTCTGTAGCTGAACCCGGATCTGCATCACCGTGTTCCTGGCTCTTTTCTTACCTTTTAGGGTAATGCTAAACAGAGAAAAGTGCACTGCTTGAAATGCATTTAAGATGCCTTTTCAATGAATGGGTTACCACAAACAATGCTCAGAAAACAAAGGGCCATCGAATTGTTCCTGCTAAAAATCATCACAAAGATTCCAGGACCGAAATGTTTCCAGTTCTGTAATCTACTAGTCATTCCTGTTTTTGTTTTAGGTTTTTTAAATAATGAGTTTTTGTGCAAGGTCATTCCCATCAGCGTAAAAACAAAATATTTGTTATTGGCTTTAGGAAGGAGAAAAGGTTATGGATAATTCCTTTGATTTAGATGGGCTCATCTTTGACCCGAAGCCCTCAACCCCAATGTCCAACAGTGGTATTTATGTAATGAGATGGGATCCGGATTTAGCAGACTTGGTGTTTGTAGAGTCATATAAATTGGATGCGTTGTTTTTGCAAGCGTTAGTCACAGCTATTAGTTCTACATCATTTGTAAGGTACAGTACAGAAGGTGTATTTATTTGTCCAGCAAATAGGGCTCTAGGCCAGACACTGAGTCAGGAGCGATAGATCCCTCACAGTGTAAGAAGCAGACATCCCAGCGCATCCCAGCTCAACACCTCCAGGCCGAACTAGCAGCGGTGCTCGGCTTGTTTACAATTGTTTACACTCTGCATAGAAAAGAACTGAGCAAATTCTGCTAGCAAAATGTGCTACATGGAAGGTGGGAGTTCAGTAGTTAAAGCTCTGGTTTACTGATCGGAAGGACAAGGGTTCAAGCTCTGGTATCGCCCTCATGGGGCTCTATGCCGCCTCTATGCTTCAGGGGTGCTGTTTCACCCTGTGCTCTGAGTTGCTTATGTAGCATTCATTACATTGTTGACAACTCCATTTTGTTTATGCTTTTTATTTGCACCTCAATCCCCTGCAGACGTGTGCTTGGTTTTTGTTATTTAGTTGTATCTGCCCCAGTCTGCTTGGTTTCCTTTCTGTGCACCGTTTTGGGTCCATTCCTGCATTGCTTATTTTGGCTGGATGACTCCGTTCCACAGTGTTGAAATGAATCAGATCTTTTCATGGCTTCTGCCACAGAACTCCAACTCGCAGCAATGCGTTTGATAAAAGTGATAAATAAATCACAACATTTATTTAACAGATATATATATACTGTAAGCTTTTCATGTGTGGTATGGTTTCTCCCAGATACATGCACTTTAACTTTATAGATGGAGCATCATTATGCCAAAACACAAAAGCCCACGAACCTCAAAGTCTTTGGGAAAATAAAAAAAATATATTTTAATGTGAATATGTTCGTAGGATCTGTCTATTTACTCGATATACCAAAGCTTGCCAATGCTCAGGAGAACCTTGCTTATATACGCCATGTCAGTGCATTGATTAAGTCCATTAATGCACATCCAGCAGGTTGTCAGCACATTTCCTGGCACCTTTGAATGTTGTTTTTTTTAGCATCTACGACTTTCCAAACAGTCTCAGATGGTGCACAGGGGGTTTAACGGACAAAGCCGCCCTATTTGCATGAGGTTTGGCCAAGCTACAGCAAACACCAGATCTCTCTGGGAGAGATGAAAACATCGAGTCACATGCGTGGAATGTTCTCGTGGCTGCTCAGTCAGGGGTACAGGGTGCATACCTTGGCGTTGTCTGGGAAAACAGAAGGAAAGTGTACATTTTCGGAAATGGTTCAAAACCACTGGTCAGGCTTCATGAGTACAGAACAGCCAGACACCCAGAGTATCCGTGTGGAATATCGCTGCAGGATTGGAAGCTTTTGCAGACCTGTGTTGGTTTTGCTTCTCTATTTTTATTTGGAACTTTGTGTATCTACTGTAAATCACAGTGTAGGATATATCTATTGTATGGTTTGTTTAGTTCTTGTAACTTAATCAAAGCAACCCCATTTCATTTCTCAACCATAAAGCTGTTTTGTATGTCCATGGTCTTCAAGTCCTCATTGTTTTAAGGTTCTGTTTTTTGTGAAAATCCTAAACTATAAATTTGCTCTCACATTCAACGGTGTCGCGCAAGAACATAACTGTTTTTAAAGCCTCCACACATGCAGGCATACAGTACCTACTTCTATTTAAAGGATGTTCAGACTGGAACAAAAACACTTTGTTTTTTCAAACCTTGCTCTCTGAAATCGAAACCCTGAGGCCTTTTTTCCCTCATTTTTGATCACAGCTTTCACATTCCCATGCCTCGTTTTTTTAATACCCCAATTTCCATATTTTGTCTGTACAGCCAGAATCCTTTCTGCACTAAAAATGATCAAATGATTGCTGTGGGCTTTTTTAGAGACATGAGATGTGGGGCGGTGGGCCAAAGCCAGTCTGGAGTTTGAATCAGCTCAGTCAGAGGTAGTCAGACTGTTTTAAAATCCCCTGAAGTACAGCCCGTAACCACCAATGACCAATGGATGGTCAGTTTGAAGTTTCAAAGCAGGGAACATTCTTTTAGAGGCCAGCCAGCAGCCGGTTATAGAGTCTCTTGATGGTACAGCAGATTGGAGAGAGAGAGAGAAAAAAAAAAAACTTTGCTGATGTTTATTTTATGGCTGTTCACGCCTTTGATGATTCCAGACAGTATAGAGTCTGATCAGGTAGAAAAATATCCTTGAAATGGAGTACAGCTTTGAAGGGGTCTTAAGTAAAAATATAACCAAATCCACCTAATTGTTGATCGAACCCAGTTGATCTCATGCTTTATAACAAAACAGAAGCATCTAATACAATACAATATATTGCACCATTCAATCAGGGGATACATAGCATTGAACATATGTTGAAATGAACCAGACAAGTTCCCATCAAGTTCCCATCAAGTATGGAGATATGTTACAGCTCGCAAAATAGCCATCCATGATGGAAGTGCAATAGCCATGCTCCAGACTGGAAAAACTTCTAAATATTTAGCGTTACCTTAAACAAGGGAGAAAAAAACTTGACCACCGATGACCCCTAAGCAACACAACACTCTGCATTGACACCTGTATCTCCGAATACGTTGCTAAAAAAAGTTTAGTAAAACGCCTTTGAGAAATACTATGAGGATTTAACTACAGTGACATCATCATGCAAGACATGGGTGGGAAGCAAAAGCGAGAGAATGCATGCACTGGAGTGAATCCTATGAGGAATGTTGTGCTGAATCCCACAGGAATTCAGCCACAAAAAGCTCCTATTGCACAACAACAGCTCTGCGAGGGAAACCTCTACATGGGAAACGCTACCAAACCATACCACAGGATTCCCCTTTACCATTTAAAGTGCCAGATCGCCCAGTGAGACAAACTGGAATGCCACAGGACAGTAATTTGATTAGGGTGTAAGACAATCCGCAAGGCTTCTCTAACTAAACACTGTCAGTGTTCAAGGTCAATCAGCTATTCACCAAATAAAAATCAGGATAGAACTTTAAATGACAATTAGAATTAAATTCTGGAAATGATCCCAATTGGAGTAATGCACAATGATGTCCTGAGTTTTTAAATGTATGGTTAATGCACAATATAAAGTTGACCTGTAACCCAATTCTGGTCCATTCTATTAGATTTCAGTGCTGCTATAAGTAAGTTCTACACACATACAGATTTCCAATGAAAACTAAATATTATTATTATTATAAACTAATATGGCTTCCACCATTAGCTGGTGCTTTATGGTGTGGATCCTTTAACACCATAAAAAGTAAACCATAATGTAAAGGTGCAACCTGATGAACTTGATCAGACCATGAAGAAAGACATAAAAAAATATGATCTTGTTCAGCCATTACATTATTCATTTTGTGTCATTGAAATGACTTTTTACCATTTAGGAAGCTTTATGAAGGATGTCCAAGTCAGCCATTTTCTTATTATCGTAATTCCGACCTAATGTTTGTGCGCTAACAATCAAAGTTGTATACTTCTATACTTCTGAGCCATAATCACATGAGTAAGCTGGCTGTGTATCATCAAAAATCTACTCAGCAGCACATAACAGAGGCCGGTTGCGTGATTGGGCCAAGTAAGCAAAAGCAGATTATCTTTCTTCTCCAAGCACAAACGCAAGAACATCTGTTTTACGGTGAAATAATCGAGCCGTGTTTCTGCTGGCCTAGAGCCGACGTGTCTGTTTTTGTGCATAGTGCCTATTCAAATGCATTCGTCTAGTTTTTCACATGTGGAACTAATAATGTGCAGAGGTATTTTTAGAGCTAATACAGAAGGATCTGCTAGACAGCTTTCGGGGTGCAAGTCACAATTCATTTACTAAGCTAATACTTTATGTGTTTGGCAGACGTTAATGGATTTGCAGTTGTTTGCCTCGACATTGATGCGAGAGAATCGGGGACGAGAATCGAGAAAAGAATATTTAGAAACACTTCAAATTCCATTAAACTTCATTGCAGTTTCAGGATGTTTTAGTTACATTTTAATTAAAGCCAAACAATTCATTATTCACGTTTTAACAGTTTGTGTGTACTCGGGTTCATCACTGATTGATGGACAACCCTGGAAGTTTCATGCAGTCAAAACACTAGAGGGCGGAACATTCCACAATGTCCAAAACAAGAACCGAGCACTTTGATCTGGTTACAAATAAATAAATAAAAAATAACCGGTACCACATAGACGGCATATTTCGGTAGAGGGCTGGAAAGTCAATCTGTCAGCTAATGCATTTACTAAAATGGGAGCAGGCTAGACAGAACGAAAATGTGATCCTGGAACCAAACGGCAGCGGAAAATTGCCCCCTGGCAGAACAAAAAGTATTTGAGATCTGTTATTTTTGCTCGGAGAACAATAAACCACCTAGAAATTACAACCCAAAAAAAGCCCCCCAGCCTCCCTTTCCATTGGTAAGGAGTCGGAAATGCAGCCACATGGCCACATCCCTCCTAAAGGGTAATTATAACCGCTATGCACATGCCTCTATTTTCCCTGGAGATGGAAGCCTTTCCATTGCATCATCAAATACTGACCTTTGATCCCATCAACATGGCCGTCTCTGTCTATGCAAATTCAGTTCCACTTACATCACCTCACTCCGTTTAGAATATGGGCAACTCTTCCTACATTAATGTGTAACTCCACATGGGGGGTAAATGTGGCCTCTGGAATGCTTATTCAGGAATAAACTCCTTGCTGGAGGTACATTTCGTTGTCAGTTTTGACCCACACAAAGCGGCACAAATTAAAGTTTAAACATATTGAATCAAAGTGAATCAGAGCAGAACATATTTATTCCTTTTCTGGGAGGTAGGAATGCAGGTGCTACAGTTAGCATCAAGAATGACGTTCAGACACCTAAGAGACGCCACACACAGAGCCGGTTTATTTTGCGGGACACTCGCCCCACGTGGTTAATGATTGGCAGGCCGTCGGGTCACACACGGATGGCATGATGAGCCCTGGCAGGCTAGAGCTAACCGCTGTGTGTGTGTGTGTGTGTGTTTCTGTGTGTGTTTCTGTTTGTGTGTGTGTGTGTGTGTGTGTGTGTGTGTGTGTGTGTGTGTAGGTGTGGTTGTTCAGTGTTTTTGTGCAAGAACTGGCAGCCTTGTGCTCAAAAGGAATGAGAGCTTGTTGACAGACAGGGTACATTAGCATTCAGCAAGGCCGTTTCCAGATGGAGTTCTTACTGTACTGCATTGGCCAGACCGCAGCGAGAGAGAACGACAGAACAAGGGAGGAGGAGAAAGAGAAAGCTCACAAGAGACATAGGGCCTGGAGTGAAGATTCCCTTATAAGGCAGGCTTCCTCCGAGACAGCATGCGTGTAGGAAAAGCATGTCTGCTGGCATAACCGGCGCATTCCTGCAGCTCTCGCTCGGAGCTTTTCATTTCCGATTGGCCGCCGTGCAAGGGCCAGCACTCCCTTTCCTAATGGGAGGGGGTATGGGGTCTTTATTTTTTCACTTTCAAAATACACAAATGTACAAGTCTAGCCACTTTCCTGCGGCTCTGCATCTCTGTCTGGATCCACACACCTGCACTGTGTAGTGCATAGAAATAACTGTAACAAACAGTGATTAGGACCAAAACCTCAGACAAAAAAAAAATAAATAAAAAAAAAGAACCAGCCACATACATTAATACACACTTCAGAGCCATATTTCTATCTCCCTATAAAAGCAAACATACAGTACATATATTACATGTGTGTACTATTGTATACATGACAGTCTATAGATATGAACCACTAAAATCACTTTTACTGATTTGACATAGTCAATAAAATCCATTTAATCACAATAATTTATTTTCCTCTTAAAAACAAATATGTGCACCTGGCATTGCCTGGTGGTGAAAACATGATGCTGTTGTCTTATTTGATGTACCCCAATTACCTAAAGATAAAAAGAACTACTTAAACACACACACACACACACACACACACACACACACACACACACACACACACACACGTGTATATATACGAAGTTGCAGGATAGTGCCAAAGCTGCACTTTTTATTTTGCTATGTGACAGTTCCCTCTAGGTCTCAGACAGCTGGAATGTAGGATGGCAGGGGGTGCGATTCTTAGTGTGGGGAGAAGTGGAGGAGTGGAGGAGAGGTGGAGAGGAGGAGGAGGGCAGGAAACGAGGAAAGTATGCCAGGAATGTCCATGTTTATCCAGAGCTCCATTCAGCCAGTGGCGGCCCACCGCAGCTCGATGGGTATAAAGGCGGACCCTGTTGCTGCCTTCAACTCAGAACGACTCTGACTTCCCTTAGAGAGAAGTGACGAGGGCTGAGCAGGCAAAGCAGCAGCCTACAGAAACTACAACTTTTTTTTGCTGGAAAGGAGAAGCCCTTAACCTCAACGAGATCGACTTGATCGGATGCGAGACAGAGAGACAGAAGACTTTAAAGCTCTGAAGACTTTAAAAGCACCCAAGGAAGAGAATTTTTTTTACACACTTTTGAAACGACAGAAGACGAAAGAGAAAATGTTTTCCGGAATGAGTCTGATTTTTGCACTCTGCTTCACTTTCTTCGCCTGGGTAAGTTTAGTTTAGTATAGTTCTTACTATAGCACCATGTAGGATTTTAAAATGCATTTAGAGTCCAATAGTAACCAAGCAATTGAGAAGCTTTTTCTACTCTGAATGTAGGTTTTTGAAGGACAGGAATGAGATTGTAACGGTTTTTGACTTTTGTTATGTACAGGCAGGAGCTCAGGAGTGCCCCAGTCAGTGCAAGTGCCCTGATGTGGCCCCACAATGCCCCCCAGGTGACAGCTTGGTCCTGGATGCCTGTGGGTGCTGCCGTGTGTGTGCTAAACAGCTGGGTGAGCTGTGCACTGAGAGAGATGTGTGTGATCCTCACAAAGGTCTCTATTGTGACTATGGGTCACCAAACAACCGACGAATCGGAGTCTGCACCGGTAAGCTTTCGTTACAGAAACCTCTCCTCATTACAGTTACTATCATCCCCTCTTTCTATAGAGTCTAAACATCTCTATAATGTTTTTGCAACAGCTCGGGAGGGCGCCCCCTGCGTGTTCGGAGGAAATGTCTACCGCAGCGGCGAATCGTTCCAGAGCAGCTGCAAGTACCAGTGTACCTGCCTGGATGGCGCCGTGGGTTGCGTGCCACTCTGCGGCATGGACGTAAGGCTCCCCAGCCCAGACTGCCCTATGCCTCGCAGGGTCAAGGTGCCAGGAAAATGCTGTGAGGAATGGGTGTGTGATTCCCCCCCAACCACCAACTCCTTCATGGGCTCTTTTCTGCCAGGTGAATAGCAAGTCTCAAAATCTCAAAAATATTGATGTGAAACATGCTACTTGTCCAATATAAAAAATTATGTCACTGGTATTGACTGAACGTTTCTACATTTTTGGATGTAGCTTACAGAAAAGAAGAGACCTATGGCCCAGATCCTTCTATCATGCGAGAGAACTGCTTGGTTCAGACCACTGAATGGAGTGCTTGCTCAAAGACGTGCGGCCTCGGCATTTCCACTCGTGTGACCAACGACAACCGCGAGTGCCGTTTGGAGAAGCAGTCCCGCCTCTGCATGGTCCGTCCCTGCGAATCCCATCTGGAGGAGAAAATCAAGGTAGGAATCAATAGACCGCATCTTCTCAACCAAGTCCTTCTTATAGTCTGTTTACTTTACACTGTATATAGAGATTAGGTCTTAACACTGCTCTTGTTTTGTTCCTTTAACAGAAAGGAAAGAAGTGCATCCGTACGCCTCGTGTCTCTAAACCCATGAAGTTCGAGGTTTCAGGCTGCACCACCACCAAAGCGTACCGACCCAAGTTTTGCGGCGTGTGTACCGACGGCCGCTGCTGTACCCCCCACAGGACCACGACTCTGCCCGTCGAGTTCAAGTGCCCTGACGGCCAGATCATGAAGAAACAAATGATGGTGATCAAGACATGCGCATGCCACTACAACTGCCCAAGTGAAAACGACATCTTCGAGTCCCTCTACTACAAGAAGATGCACGGTGACACGGCTTGAGCAAGGACAGCATGAACCGAGCGAAGAAAATTCCGTCCACTTGAACCAGATTCCCATCTCATATCACAGAACTGTACTCATCTTGTTTTATGTCTATTGTCTTAGATTTTTTTTGGTTTGTTTGTTGTTTTTGTTGTGCCTTTATTTGTTATCTGTATTATCATAGCCAGTGTGTCACAATGGATGTTGGGGGCGTTTTGGCCTCAGAGTGGGTGAGAACGGATAAAAACCAAACCGTCGTTAGAAAAAAAAAAAACGACAAAATGTTACTGCACTATAAATTTGGCAACACACGAATTCGTTGCTGATTAACCTAATTACGGTATTTGCCTCCCCTAAATTGTGGTGGGCGGATCTAAAGAGTGGTGAGAGGTGAGGAGGGCAGCAGAATTTAACCTCAGTATAGGAGCTAGAACGCCTCACTGATGTGAGAAAGAGAGAGAGCGAGAGAATGAATGTGCCCTTGTTTGTAGCTAACAAAACTCTAGCCAAGTTTTTTTTTTTGGAGATGTTAAGACCAGCAGAAGGTGGTTCCTGCAGCACTGAGTGTCAAAACTTCGACGAACCGACTCAAAGAGAGTTGGTATTTTGTCCGAAAGAAAAAGAAAAAAAGAAAAAAAACGACTGGACGATTTGCAGCTTCATTCCTTTTTTAAAAGTATTTTCTTTGAACAATGTAAATAATGTACATAATGTTTGTACAGATTAAGTTAATTTAAATTGAAAACCTTTGTTATTTGTCTCGCTTCAGTTTGTGTGTAATGATCGCTTCTTTTTTTGCGCTGACGTGACTGTTCTTGTTGCAGTTCTTGTATTATTTTATTGAGAAATGTGACCAAAAAGTTACATGTTTTCACTTTTTTCTTTTGTAGTTTGGAATAAAATGTTATATTTTTATATAACTCACGTGTCTGGCTGTTTTGAATAACAAACGTCTAACGTTCTGATTGGAAGTTCACATGTTCCTCATTGACAGACACATACAGGACACTGTATTCATGACTCTGAAGCCACTACCACACATTGCATTTACCATAAAGTATATTATATATAGATATATCTAGTAATGCACAATTTTACTAACATTCCCAGGAAACTGAAAGAATTTGAGAATTTTTGTGTTTAAATAATAAGTCAAGCACCGTTGTGTCAATAATTCCTTTCCTTATAGAGACATTCGGTCCTCACATAAATATTAAAACATGCACAAACATATACTCATAGTTTTGAGACTGGTCGGAACTATAGGAAAAAATTTACAAAACACTTCATCAGTGTACACACACACACACACACACACACACAGACACACACACACACACAAAATAGAAATGTTGAACACACATTCCTGACTGTGTGTACACTGATTTAACACAACTAAGCTCTTAAGAGAAATGAAGACCAACACACACAAGATGACGTAATTCCTATGACCTCAAATTCTCTTATTAAGCCGGACGATAAGAGGGACCTCAATAAGAACGCATGATCCATCCATCTCTAGAGTCCGTGACCTTGAGCAGAAGAAAAAATAAATAAATAAATCACTTTTTGAGTTTTTATGAATTATATTTTGTCTGTATTTGTCCCCATTTAGCGATGAATGGTTTTTAAATATAACGAACCTGAGAAAAAAAATGACACATTCATAGATATGTTGCTTGTATACCGAGAATTAAAGTATCTGATACACACATTCAGTTCTCTGTTTTAATTAATATTTTAGATGCAGCGCATTAAACATTATATCAAATGTAAAACTTGTGTATTAAGTGTCTTGTGTTTACAAAGAAATCAGATTTATCTTCAGTTTTAAATCAGCAATGTGGACTTATATTAACTACGTGGATTTATAAGGTCTAGAGACACGCACACTGCCAAAACTAAAACAGTACCGCCCTCTTGTGGACAACTGTAATATAACTTTTTCAACAGACACAAACATGAAAGAAACAACCCCTAAAATCAGCAACATATCAAGTAACAAAGTATAACTGATAACTTCAGATCATGAGTGGCAACACATCAAAACATAAGGGTTAAGATCAGAACATTGATGACAGAACATTAAATCCTAAACTAGAACATAACATACAATAATAAAGAGTGACTCAGGAAACAAAGACTTACACAGATGTCTCGAGAAACAAAAGTGGACTCAAAATTCAACTTAGAAATCTGTCAGAGTTTTGGACACTTCAAGAGGTCTGAACATAGCGACAATGAAGCAACAAAACCCAACACAAAAGACACAAATATACTGAGGACTAACAAGGACCAGGTGAAAAAACTTGGGACACTGTGTGGGACTAGAGGATAGTGAGTAGGCGCCCAGTGGCGACACCTGGTGGCGAGAAATGGAAGCACAGTCACAGAATGTGATAAGTTTTAGGTGTGTTCTATTTCTTAAGTTATCATGTAAATACTATTCTAATTCTAATTCTTAATGGTAAAGTAGTAAAAAGATTTACTTAAAGAAAAATGAAATTATCTTTTGCTATCATTTCAAATAAAATGAAACTTTGTGAATAAAGAGGCTTTCAGTCGTGGATTAAAGAGGAGCAAAAAACAGCTTTATTGCAGTCAATCAGCACGTCATATGAGCTCAAACAGCAATATCACAAACCCCAAATCCTTAAAACTCACGATCATTTACATATTTCTCAGAGATTCCTCCACTACTTTTAAAGTCTCATCTAACTCATTTGCATATTCCATAAATTTCTCTTCCTTTTTTGGAGGTCTCGCTAATCTCCTCCTTGTGCTAGTTACATATTTATGTGATTTTATTCTGATGCCAAACCAATTTAAACATTAAAAATACTAAAGATTCACTTACTTTATATATAGTTTCTAGCATAAAGATCGCATATTGCTTGGTGCAAAAGTGAAGATTATATTTTGCCTCATATGTTTTTATGTTTATTTCCCCCTACGTTAATTTTGATTATATTTTATAACGAAGAATCTCTATATAATTAACTGTTAGACTACGACTGAGATTAGAAATGTTGAAATGAAGCTTCTTCAGCAATTTGAGCTACAGGAGCTCAACAAGTGACATGATGAAGAGATAATTAGTGTTTTTCACTTCACTGCTCATAATGTTATAATGACAATGTTATGCCTAATTAGCCCACTTAGTTAGGGTATATCAACGACCTCGACAGGGGCCACTGAACAGGATACTGGTCCTCCAGTGTGTCGTCCACAGCCTGTAGGATGCTCATAACTGCACTCAGGAGCAGGATGTCGGTGTTGCAGTCCACAGTCAGCTGGGAAACGTAGTTCTTCACCGGCAGTACGTAGCACAACGGCAATCCCACCAACTCGGCAGCTTTCTCCATCTGTGTACAGACGAGAGAGGGAATAAAAGGTGTAACTATTTTCAAAACACTGTATTTTATATTTGAATAATATGAAACCACACAGAAGAATATGATTCTTCTGTTCCATAGCATAGGCTATGACATAACATTTTCCTTTCACTTGAGACCCAAACCTGTTGCAGCATGGTAATGTCCCTGTGCACAAAGCCAGCTTTATGAAGATCTGCTTTACTGGAGATGTTTTGGAGTGGAAGATCACCTGCTATTAAACCCTATTGAACACATTTGGAACTCTGACTGCACCCCAGGCCTCCTGACTTCACTGAAATCTCACCAATCTTCAAATGCATACCCCAGCATTTAGCAGAACATCTTCCCAGAGGAATGAAGGTTATAAATGTGCACATCATCTTATAGATCAAAATCAAGCTGTGCCAATTCTCTGATACAGAAGAACATCGTACCTTCTCCTGCACATTACGGCTGGAGTAGACATGCATCAAGTTCTCCTGTACTGCCGGACACACCTGGTCCACATGAGTGAGCAAAATCAGCAGAGGGATTCCTGTATGAAAGAACACCACAATTTTGAAAAAAGGATTGTTCACAGCTGGAATCAGGAATTATGTGCGTTTTGTATTTAATTTTATAAAAAAAAAAATAATAATAATTATTATTATTATTGTATTTATATATATATATATACATATATATATATATATATATATATATATATATATATATATATATATATATATATATATAAAACGTATTGATTTATTTTATTTTTCTTCTTCTTTTTTTTTTTACTTTTACTTTTTTTTGTTTTTTTTTATTAAAAAAACTGCTGTGGTGTAAGAAAAATAAAATATATAAATAAATTCTTCTTCATCACACAATCCACCTGTTGATTATATTCTTATAACCTCATGTCAGGAAAGTTGAGTGGATCTTCAAAAATAAATATTAAATAATATCAAATAAAAATAGTAAAAATAGTAAAAAAAACAAATAATAATGTTTATTTTATTTAATCAGTTTAATTTGTGCCAATTTAATAGATTACTCAATTGAATCAATATAATAAAAGAATTGTATTGGATTCATTTGATTTATTTTATTATTAGATATTTTAATTTGTATTTCAACCAAGCAGGCATTTTATTTAAAATGATAACAAATAAACAATAAATAAATTATGTTAATTAAAAAAAAAATGAGCAAGTTGATTTGCATGTTTTGCATTTCTTCCCCCTGACCGTACCAAGCCTTAATAGTTTATTATGGAAACTGAACGCTTTATAAAGATCTGTGCAGTGGTCTGACGTCTTCCACTGAACCACACATAACAATATTCTCCTCCAGACACCAGTGTAGGCATGACCCAGGATGAAGTCTCTCTTACCCAACTCTGAAGTGGTTGTGTGCAGCTTCCTGAGTGTAGACTTCAAGCTGCTGGGGTATGATCCTAATTTGTAGGCATCAAGCATGAAGAGGACGCAGTGGACCTGCTCATTTATGGAAGGGTTTTTTTTGTAGCCACTTACAGCATCTGTGGCTGGAGCATCAGGCTGGAACTGCAGCAGCACATTCAACAATAAGCTCTAAAAACATAGACACATGAACAGAATTGTTATAAAATCAATCAGACTACATTGAGTTGCCGAGCTGGACCTTGTATCCTTTAGGGATGTGGCCTTTAATGACAGAAATTGCATCTGCAGAAGACAAACCAGTAGAGTCGTCATCTCCAAAAGCCATCATGTCACAGAAACTCAGAACTGTCGGAGAACCTCCTTTACCTCCACGGATATCATAATTATTCAGCTGGGTAAAAGAAAAAACAATTAACAGAGCTAAATAATCCTATCTTTAAGTATCTGCTAACAGTTAGAGGTGAAAAATCTGAAGTATTAGAATATTAGTGTCCAATATGTATATTTATTTGTTTGGGTTCTGCATTGATATTAAATTTCCCAGTAGAGATTTCCACAACCTTCTTGGTGAACCCGTTTACTGCCGTCCCGACGTTGGGCAGATGGACAATCCGCTTGTACATGGTGGATCGGATGGAGTTGATGAAGCAGGATTTCCCAGAACCCACTGGGCCCAAGAGCAAAGCCTTCATCTGTGACACTGGATAATTTGTAGGCAGCTTGAAGGAGACAAACTCCTTCCTTAGGCTTTCCCTTGTCCTGAACAACAAGTTATTGATACATTGCAGTTAGGAAGAAGAAGCACAGCCATTGTATGAACTTGTCCAGACCAAACCATAATGGCAAACATAAAATGATGATGGAGGACCTTTAATCCTCGACTTAAACATAAACATGCTCCTCTCAAATCTAACCAGGTCCATATTATATGGACAGACATATTAGGACACCAGACTTTTCCAGAAATTCTCCCTTCACTTTAACTAGGAGACCCAAACCTGTTCCAGCATGACACAAAGTGCACAAAGCCAGCTCCATGGAGATCTGCTCTACATGGGTTGGATGTGTGTGGAAGATCTGCTTTAGAGTTCAAACCCTGCTGAACACGTTCAAGACATATTAAAAAAACACCCAGGCCTCCTCACTTCCTCACCTACATCAGAACCTGACTTTCCTTAAGCCATTGTGGCTGAATGAAATCCCACAAATCTCCACAAACTCCAGTGGAACATCTTCCCAGAAGAGTGGAGCTCATTATACCAAGAAATTAGGACTAAATGTGGAATGGGATGATTAAGCATAAATATAAAATATATTTTCTAAGATCTTTTCCTAGATGGCTGGATTATATTATATTATAATACAAATATTATATTGTAATCCATGATATCAGTGACTTACGTATCAGTCCAGGACACTTCTCTCCAAGGGGTTGGAAAAAGACCAAACACATCTGAAATAAAAACAAACCTCATGCAGCTTATAAGCATCAGTTACTGCCAGTCATCATCATGCAGTTCAGCTCCAACCTGCTCATTCTTTCATTTCTGTATAATTCTAAGTTTATATAATTGTAAATTCACAGCCTATTGTACATTTTCTATTTATCTATTTATCTATCTATCTATCTATCTATCTATCTATCTATCTATCTATCTTTCATGGTATTTATTTGAAAGTAACTGATGTAACCTTAATATCTAAGATTTATTTTTTTTTATTGTAAAGTGTTCACATAGAGGAAATATATTGGGGAAAATAGTAATATAATTTAAAAAACAATGCAGCCTTGCAATTACAGGGTTTTTTCTTTCTTGACAAGGATGTATTTATCTAGGTGTGATTGATTGCTTTGCACCCTGTGACTGCTATGAACACAGAAATGTTTTACAGTTTTACAGTTTACAGTTCACCCCACCTGACTTAAACCAGGTACATAGAAAAAAATATATGTATATTAACTGAGCAACAGACCTACTTTGCTGAACTAAAAATGGCTAAAAGTCAAAGTTTTCTTCAATAAGCACAGCTAAAAGATCAGTTTAAAGGTTAGTTAGTTACTTTAACATCTGGTTAATAAATGTACCTTGGACACGGTGCAGCTCCACATCTGCACAGCACTTTTCCTGTGACCATGTCGGGCCATATTCTTCATCTTTGTAGAAGCTCGCGTACAATTTATAATTTTCCAATTTCAAGTTTAAGCAGCTCCCAAAAGCAATAACATCTGCAGTTTGAGTATAAGTTGTTGAACTTCCAAAACCAAACCCATCCTGATGATGTGCAGCCTTTTGTCTGCTGACTGTGATGGCTTTGGCAGCATTTATCACAGGAAACTGTTTGGCATCATGTTCCTTAATTTCAAACACAAACGCTTCTGCATCAGAGAACTCTGTTCCACATTTCAGAGATTTACTCATGAAAGCCCCTCGGACTGAACCCGACGGCAGAAACACTGCGATGAAAAATTTGCCGTAGTTGTCGAAGCTGGAGAGGAGCTGAGCTACATTAGCTCCATGATGACTGCTCTTGTAGAGAAGATGAAGACGAACAGGAGTGGAGAAAAAATTCTGTAGCAGCTTCTCCTGCTCATTGTTTAGGGAAGACACGATGGAAGCCATCAGGGAAATGATCAATCGGGGAAAAACACAAAAGTCCTGCCTGTCAAGAAAATACGTCACAATGAGTGCATGCAAGAAGGAGAAGAAACAAAACTGAAACTAAACCAGCCCTGATCACATCTTTATTTAAAGGGGAAGAACAACATGCTCGGGTAGTGATGGCTCGGATTCCAGGTTACTGGTCAGAAGATCATGGGTTCAAGACCCTTTATTTGAACAAATTCTAGTTAGATGTAATGTTGTGAAATGTCCGAGACTTAACTGTTATAGCTGCAATCATTCCCTACTCATCTCCCTCTATTCTGCATTATTAGATCTTTTTCTACTTCACTCATTTTACTGACAAACTCAAAAATGTAAAATGCTTATCCTTATCCAGAGCCACTTACACCTGAGCAGTTGAAGGTTAAGGGCCTTGCTCAAGGGCACAGCAGTTAGCGGTGCTGGGATTTGAACATATGACCTTTCCTATCCAAAGTCAAATCCTATCCAGCTGCCACTTTTTCGTCGAGAATGTATAAGCAATTAGTATAAAAACAAGAACATACGTGTGAGAGCACACTGACCTTCAACAATCTTTTATCATCAATATATACAT
This sequence comes from Silurus meridionalis, assembly GCF_014805685.1. Taxonomy (NCBI): domain Eukaryota; kingdom Metazoa; phylum Chordata; class Actinopteri; order Siluriformes; family Siluridae; genus Silurus; species Silurus meridionalis. The sequence continues at coordinate 20,544,350 of NC_060901.1, forward strand.
CAAAATTATTTTCTAAATTCAACTCAACATTAGAAAAATAAAAAAAAGACAATGTCAATAAAGTGACAGATTTCAGGAAAAAAAAATACATTATTAAAAAATACACATTATTAAACACATTAAATTATTAATTGCAAGTGATCCACTGTGAAGTCCAAGATCTTTCAATTCATATTACACCTTTTCCTACACCTGCAAGTTATTTGTACAAAGTAAGCGATTAAGAGTAGACTATTTCACTGTGGATTGGTGCTTCTCCAGACTCAGGAACAGCTAAAGAGCAAGAGCACAAGTCCTCCATTTCCCAGTCCTCCACATGCTGTCCTGGACCCATACAGCTGGAACTGCTTGTATCTAAATAGAAAGGTCGAGTTCCAACGTCTTCTCCAGACTCGGTAATGCCTACAGAGTGAAAGAAATAAAGGGAAGTCACAGGATTTTAGAGGAGCGACAGTAAAGGATGAAGTGGGTGGTCCTGGGCATGAATGTCATTATACATAAACACAGGTAAAATAGATGAGAAAAGAAAAACTCAATATGAGATTAAAAACTCAACTCTTACAAGGTTTATATTCTTTCACTTGGGTGATGTATCCGGCCAAACATATAATGAAGTTTTGAAGACTCTCCAGGAGAAAAGGATGGAACGAAGGCTTTGTTGGATCATTGTCGTATAAACACCACGTGGTTTCAGATGAGTGAAAGCACATGGTCATGTGTTCATCTTTCCCGATTAATAAAAACTGTAGCAAGAAGATCCTTAAAGAAAGATACAGAATGTAATGAATCTCATATAAACAAGTACATTTTAGTTTTAGAATGTAGTTTTTCTGTAATATGATTTTTAATGCATTTATACAGTTACCTGTTCTTCTCATCCATAACATCTCTTGGCAGCTCAGTATTCAGAATCCCCTGGACTGCATGGACTAGAAATAGAGCTGGATCAGACGTCTCCCCTAAAACTATCACTTCAATCCTATTCTTAAGTGGTCTACATGCAGAAAGAGAGATAACACACATGCTAATATATATATATATATATATATATATATATATATATATATATATATATATATACATTTTTTTTACATGATTTGAAATGAACATTCTCCATTATATGTTGTGTTCTGTATAAAATGCCAGAGAGTATTGCTTGAAGTAGCTGAACTCATACTTACCTGAGTATTGTGTTGTAGATGGAACTGTTATTTGGGAGATGTTTCTGATCGGAGTAAACCAGTTTATGAAGGAGAGGGAAATAATCACTGACGTTGCCATAAAGGTTACATTTACCAGGATTCAGCTCTTCTACAAAAACCTTTCGAGCCTTAATGTAAAATTTGTTGTTTAACAGAGACATGACCTGTTTAAAAAATGTATTTTTATTAAAAAGATCTTTTAAATCAGAAGATATGATGGATGTTGTATGGAGAGCAGCTAGCAATGAGTCTACCACACATGTATTGGTAAACTGGCATAATTCAGCAGGGCCTCCACTTTTGATGTAAGGAAAGGGATTTTCTATCAGCAACTGCAGTCGCCTAGAACCAAAATAAGAAAAAGGGAATAATAAATGTGTGTATACGTATATATACACACACACACACAGAGTGTTTAGAAAGTATTCAGACATCCTTTACATTTCTCAATTTGCAGCCTAATACTACAATTCTTTTCTCATTCCCTGCACAGAAATAAATAACCCACAGCATGTTGCTGCCACCACCATGCTTCAATGGTTTTAGGAAAAAGATAAGTGGTGCCTGGGTTCCTCCAGACATAACATTTAGAATTGAGGCCAAACAGTTAAATATTGGATTCATCAGACCAAAGAATCTTGTTCCACATAGTCAGAGAGCATCCATCTAGTGACCATCAGGTTCTTGGTAACTCTCTCACTAATGCCCTTCCTCCTGATTGCTCAGTTTGGCTGGGCAACCAGCCCATGAAGGAGTCCTGGTTGTGCCACATTTCTTCCATTTGAAAAATTTATCATCCCTCGTCAATTTCCAGGTTCATGTTAATCACCCTATCTGAAATTCTCTTTACCTACATTACACTCATTCTGTACTCTCCACCATTGTAGAACAGTTTAAACCCACCTCCAATGTGTAAACCCACTCTTTCCACTTGGTCTCCTTACCTTTTCCCCTTTCCTCCACTTCTGCTTTCCCTGCTGTCTCTGTAGACGTCTTCCTCCTCTCCTTCTCCTCCTCCTTTGTCCAACAGTAGCCCAGTTTCCAGTAACCTGTTGTATATATATTATATTATATTGTATTGTATTGTATTGTATTGTATTGTATTGTATTGTATTGTATTGTATTGTATTGTATTGTAATCCATGATATCGTTGACTTACGTATCAGTCCAGGACACTTCTCTCCAAGGGGTTGGAAAAAGACCAACCACATCTGAAATAAAAAACATACATCATTAAGCCTATAAGCATCAGTTACTGCCAGTCATCATGCAGTTCAGCTCCAACCTGCTCATTCTGTATCATTTCTGTATAATTAAAAGTGTATATAATTGTAAATTCACAGCAGCATAAATTAGCTTCTGTATATAAACATTTAGGTTTCGGTTTTTCAAAGAAAACATGAAGTGATGATTCGGGCTGCAATATTAAGAAGTAAAATGGTAAGTTTCTTTAGGATCCCTGATGGTGTCAAAATAACAACTGTGAGATATGTAAAGTTCCTAACAGACCATTTTCTGCCATGGTATACAAAAAAAAAAAAAAAATTGTGCCTTCTGAAATTAAATGATTGTCATGCAGGAAACCGCACCATCACACGTTGAAAAAACACCACTGACTATTTGGTTGCTATGGGCATAAAAAGAGAAAAAATCACGGTGTGTCACCAATCATTTCTCTTGACCTCGATTTTTTTGAGAACATTTGGAGTCCACAAAAATAAGACCTATAAAAATATAAAAATAAATATATATTATTTCTCTGGTAATTAGTCCGATACCAGGCTCAGATTCGGCTACAGAGCAGGAGTAGAGATCGTCCACTTTCATGCCCTCCCCTGGCTGTCTTGGGTCCATACAGCTCAAACTGAAAGGCCAGGTTCCCGTTCCTTCTCCAGTCTCAGGAATGCCTAGAATAAACAGTAAACAGCAACATTGAAAGATACATGGATGTTCCCATGCTTGAATGTCATGCTACATTTATAAACCTTGAATACAGAAATGTATACAAATTGGTCTCAATGCAAAAGAGTTTTGAAGAACTCTTTTTAAATACTTGTTATTACTTCTTCGAGTTATTTGTACAAAGTAAAAAAAAATAAACAAATACACTGTAAATTGGTCCCATACCAGTTTTAGATTTGGCTACAGAGCAGGAGTAGGGATCATCCACTTCCATGTCCTCCACTGGTTGTGCTGTAGACATGTAGATCATACTGGTTGGTTCTGAATAGAATGGACAGGCTCCTGTTCCTTCTCCAGTCTCAGAAATGCCTACAGAGTGAAACAAAAGAAGATAACGTCACAGGAGATTAGCTGATACAGAAATATCCTGGGCCATTGCAACACTCTGAACACTAAGGTTCACCCACAGCAGCAGCAGTCCCTCAACTCTTTGTGTGTCTGGGGTTAGGGTTATAGTTAGGCATATTTGCTCTCCTCAGTGAAGCACCTGCTGAGAAACCTGAAAGAGCTCTGGTTCTGAGGCACGTGAAATGAGCGAGGCCTTTAGGAGCACCAGCCGCACAGGTCAGGTGTATACCAGGAGCAAGACATAACAGATCAGCTTAGGTTTCTCTGCAACTTTATATTGTACATGATTTGGAAAGGCACACACCTCTCTCTCTATAGAAGCCCTCACAATGCATATCAGACAAAAACCAAGTCATGAGGTCTGAGGAACTGCCTACAGAGATCAGAGACAGGATTGTTGCGAGGCACAGATTTAGGGAAGGCTACAAAAATATTAGAGTGTTTGAGTCATTAATATCATTCTATTAATAGAGTCACATTCGAGTCTTTTCACATAAACTGAGGTGATTAAGTGAAGAATCTTGTGATAAAAATAATAATAGGAACAATATATTTATTTTAAATCACTACTTCGAGTAGATTTGAAGGCAAAAACTTTTGTACTTTTACTTAAGTGAAAGTTTAAAGGGTCACTTTTACTTTAACTGGAGTCACATTTTACCGAGTGAATTATAAATTGTTTAAATTTTCAACATAATATTAGAAGACCAGCAATAACCAATGTAAAAATAAAGGTGTTTCCTGGTTAACGAGGCTAACGAGCTGAACTTTTCTAATGAGACCAAAAGTTTCCGCTGTGATTCACTCTCTCTATAAATGACGCATAACAGAAAATGAAACAAGTAAAAATGTGATGAAAAGTAACTGCTTGGTACAACATTGTGTCCTATTTATGGCTTCTCTTCCTGCATTGCACGTTCTAACATGCTCGACTCTGACTCAACAGTTTACCGGTTTGACTAAGAAGCAAGAAGCCGGCATGTTGAATGCGGATAAAACAATAAACTGTATACGATCGAAGAGTTTTCTACAGTAGATCTTATTGTAATTTGTTCTTTATGGTATTTTTTACCTGTGACGATCTGTTTAGACATTTTTTCTGTCTAGAAAGTAACGGCAGGAAACTACTTCCGGGTCTAGGTCATTCCTCCAGAAAGAGGAAGCAGCGTCTCCAAATACGTCAGTGTAGAAAAAATGTATGTAAAAAAACAAAAAACGTTTCCTCATTTTGTGGTTTGTGATGCAATCAGTGCCAGAGATGGCGTAGTCTTTCACTCCAACACATTTAATACATCTTCATGCAGATCCTAATGTTTGAGTAGCTTCATTGTTCCTATTAATTCAATCCAATTTACAGGAATAAAAAAATTAAGATAATAAAATCTACATGTATAAATATCCTAATGAAATCTTTAGCTTTAAAAGTTCAAGATGTTTCTTTATTGCTCTTCGCAGCATCATTACTTTGGATCATGTTAGAGCCTTTTGAAACTTGCAAGTTTTTTTCACAATGGTGGAAACCGAGCTTGGATTTTGTTTCAATTCAGACGACTCGGAAATCCAATCCGGTCCACTCTAAATGAATCCTGCGTGCAGCTGTGCAGCTCTGGATTCATCTGAAAGCTCCGCTGATCTTTTTTTTTCCAAGATCAAAATCTTTCATATTTTCAATGGGATTTATTCAGGACTTCAGGATACATTCTGGTTTTATTTTTCATGCCGAAACATCAACCCTCTCCTCGGATTCTGGTTATTTTGTTTATTTAGTTTAGAAAAAGCTTCAAGCGTTGTAAGGGTCTATTAATCGCTGCTGTGGACTGACTGTAACTCAACCGATGCTCTGTACAGTGTCACACATGAACCACTACATGGACCACTGCTGAAGATTTTATCAAATATCAAACATCAAATAATGTTCTTGTTTTCTCTCAAAAAACAAACAAAATGATAACTGAATGCCGAAACAGATCGATTCTTCTCCTGGAAGCTGGAGTTAATACTCCAGACCCCGTGATCTCCAGATCTCTGAGTGGACACCACATCTATTTAAAGCAAAAAGAGGCAACCAGCAAATTAAAAAAGAATGTAAAACAAAAAACAACAAAAATAATGGGCAAATGTAAGGATTTGAGCGAGTTTGACAAATTGTGACGTCTAGACGTCTGGGTCAGAGCATCTCCAAAACTGCAGCTCTTGTGGGTTGTTCCTGGTCTGCAGTGGTCAGAATCTATCAAAAGTGCTCCAAGGAAGGAACAGTGGTGAACCGGCGACAGGGTCGTGGACGAGGCTCATTGATGCACGTGAAGAGTGAAGGCTGGTCCGTGTGGTCCAATCTAACAGACAAGCTTCTGTAGCTCAAACTGCTGAAGAAGTTCATGCTGTTGATGGGATCACGACTGTTTCAGCAGCAAAATATTAGGCAGGTGTTCATAATGTTATGGCTACTGTGTTTATAATACAATATAATAAACCAAATTATAAATTAAAAAAAAATATTTAAATATACAAGTTGATTCCTCCACATTAGCACAAACTTGGAGGCACACAATTTTATCAGATGTTTTGCTGTAAAATGAAATGTTTCCCTCACTTGACCTAGGAGACTCAAAACTGTTCCATGACGATGCACCTGTGCACAAATCCAGCTCCATGAATATATGCTTTACATGTGTTGAAGATCTTCTGTGTGGAAGATCTTTACTAACCTCTTATAGAATTCAAACCCTATTGAGCATCTTTGGGAATGAAATGAAACAACATCCCCACAAAATCTAGTGGAACATCGTCCCAGAAGTGTGGAGCTCATTATAAGAGAGTATGGAGACTAAATGTGGAATGGGAAGAAGCACCTACCAATCTTATGCTCAGGTGTCCACAAACTTTTAGGCATTTCATATTTGGGTCAATAGAAACATATTTAACAGAAAGCAGGCCACAGGATAAAATGCAAATGTGTTGTGATCCACATGAAACACGAGAACACATCTACAGAAACTAAGGTACAAACATCCATATTTAGGTTGGCAGGTTTGTAACAGAAAGTGCTTTACCAGCGGCAGCCAGCAGAGAGCATCAGCAGGACACTGTAAGATCGGCTGCATGGACCGAAAGGTGGATGATTGCTTTCCTTTGGACCTGGAGGTTCTGAGTTCTGAGGCCAGAAGCAGGGTTCTTCCTAAAACATGCTGGAAGTTTCCTTTAAAACCCCAAGTTTCCTCTACACTTAAAACTGTGTAGGTGACAGTTAAGGGCCTTGCTCAAGGGCCCAGCAGTGGCAGCTTGTTGGTGCTGGGATTGAACTTGTGATCAAACCACTGAGCTCCCACCTCCCGTTATTCTGATCTGGTGAATAGATTGTAACTGATTATTTACATTTACAGCATTTAGCAGATACCTTTATCCTGAACAGCTATAGGGTTAAGGGCCTTGCACAGGGGCCCAGGAATGTCAGTTTGGTGTGGCTGGGATTTAAACTCACAACCTCATGACCTTTAGGTTCAAAGTCCCAATTCCTTCATCATTTAAGTTACCACCTCCCTATTACTCCACTATCACCGAAATTCAAAAGACACAGGAATTTAACTCACAGGAACATTTTATTATGTGGACATTTGGTCTTCACAGATGAATAAAAGTGTTCCTGGAGACACAGGCGCTCCATTACTTCATTACACACTTGATACGATGCTCCGATGTTGACTTGTGAGTTGTTTCACGAATCAAGGTCTTCTTGTTGGATCACAGCTGACCCTGAGATCTGACTCACCACCTCCTGTAGTGTCTGAATCACAGCTTGGCTTCTTTGGTCTTTTACTTTGAGTTTTTGTTTTTCAGCAAACTCTCCGTCCTCTCCTCACCGTCCAGCAGACTCCAGATGAACGATGAGGAATATTTTTGGCCTCACTCACCACAGAGAATTAGCATGCATGGAGGACACCATATGTCAGTGTGTTATGTGTGATCGCTTCACCAAAGCTTAATTTGCACAACTAGGAGAAGTTTGGTGCTCGTGACTAATTCTGCTGAGAGAGGGGGACGCTTAGCTTCATCGGCGATGACATAACGCTATGAAAACCTGACCTGATATGGAGGACGAGTGGCTGCTTTGGCACCAGTTCAGCTCGCGACTACACAGGTGGCTGCAGTGACCTTTACAGGTGTTTGGTGAGTCAGTGATTACAACAGCAAATAAATGAATGCAGTTCAGTCGGACATGACTACTTACAGTTCCAGATCTCTACGATGGGCTGAGAGTCATATTGTGGAAAAAATTTAACAATCACTTCTAGTTTGCCTTGTTTTCTTGCAGACTGAGATCATCTGTGAAAGCAGCAGGCCTGGGCTGGCCTTTAGGAGAATCTGGAGATAAACAGTATTGAAGTAAATGTAATTCGTTAATGTATTTAAGTAGCTTTTTCGCATATCTGAAGTATTTCCATTTGTCAAACATTGTACTTTTTACTCGACTACATTTTGTGAAAATTTGCATTTATGTGGATAAAAACGTAACTGGTGAAACACCAATCAGGGTCGAGCACACGCTCTATTTGACACGTGTTTTAATTGACGCTTGGTGAGTCTTTTTTCTGTTTTTACCAAAATGATTCATTCAGATTTGTTCAGTGATTCAATCAGTAAATTAAGGCTAAGGTTTTGATGGCCAAGAATAAGAATAGGAATGTAATATGGAATGTAATCCAGCTGTTGGATCCAGAAATCTAATCAATAAACCTGATTCTGATTTTAATCATATAAAATGAGAAATATATGTTCAAAAATTCTTTTTCTAAACAGTAAACAATAAAAATGTCACAAAGCACATCTATAGACAAGTATATGCTTATAAATGTAATGCTTGTTTATTACCAGTGATGTAAAGTATTTGAGTAAATGCACTTTGTTACTGTACGTAAGTCATTTTTTTTGGCTTCTTTCTAGTTTTACTGAGTATTAAAGATAAAAGCAACTTTTTCTACATGTATGAACGAGTTTCTGTACTTTTTACTGCAATATATTTTAACTGAAAGTGAACGTTACTATTTACATTGTGCAGCTCTGTTGAAGACGTCATTAACACTCTCTGACCCGCATCTGCTGCCTGGGAGCCACTTTTTATCACCGCTGGCCTCATTTTCAGTCCAAAAGGAGCTCAAATAAATTCAAACACTTTGAGAAGCAGATTTTTGTTGAGATTGAATAAAAATATCGCCGCAGTCTGAGACTGAGAGCTGCTTTACATCACAGTCTGCTCTGAATATTTGCTTTTAATTCATCTAAAATTATTTACTGTCATTTTTATTTGTCTATACGAATGTTTTTTCTACTTTGTGATATGATCTTGTAATTTAATTTCTTTATCAAAGATCCCTTTTTTTGAAATATCGCTACTTTGTCCTTTTTTTTAATCTTTGTTTTATTATGGCATGTTGAAGTTTTTGTATTGATGGTGAATAAAGTTTTAAGGTTAACAATTTAATTTGTGTTTTAGAAAATAAAACCTCACAAATCAACTGGTTTTGGATTTTCAATAACGGGTCAAATACTCAACTACTGTTTAAATCACATACTCAAGGACTTGGTTTTTAGCTGCTTTGATGCATCGGATTAAAAAAAGTAATACATTTGTATACAATGCAATAGAATAGTGTATACCATGAGTATAATACAGTCTTACTCAAAATGACTAAATATCTAAATAGAAAAATGTATAATTCTAAAATATACTTCTGTGCTTGAGTTTCTAGAAACACTGTCTGTATGTTCTCCTTCTCATTGCACACTAATTACCCAATAATCCCTGTGGTTTTAACTGGGATGTATAAGCGAGCGCTCGTGCCTGGACTTACAGACTCTGACCTTGTCACCAGAGCTGTCGACCTTAATGACGAACCCACAGGAGAGCTCAGGAGAGTTCGGCCGAGCCGCTGAATCAATCGGAAATCCCACGGGGTACGAGAACGTTTGCCATTGCCGTTCTTAAGCCCCGAATGAGCACCCACAACGTGACGTGGCGAAATAACGGGTCAATAAATGGAGCTATTTTGACTTCAATACAAATATTTAGCAGTGGTACAAAATCTTGAGAGAAATTACAGAAAAGGATGAATTAGCTGTGAGTTAAGTGAAAAGTTAAACAGACTCAGTATATATAAATTAATACTTAGCAAGATGTTAGAGTTTCTAGCAGGTCTACTACCAGTGTGAACAACTTCTCAGCAGGGTCATGGAGAGGTGGCATCAGAGCTGGAAAAGCTTAATACCCTGACAGACTGATTAATAATGCTGGCGTGGTCTTGAGCTGCTTTTTGGGCAGTTTTGAGGTGGTGGGGGTGAAAACAGAACCCAGCCATTTAGGACAGTAAACAGCACTGACTCCATGACCAACTGGGGCTTCTTCTCTGCTGAAAAAAGTGCTCCAGGAGGTCGTGACTGCATTCACACTGGACAAAGGTTCATTAATGAGCAGGAGCACTGCTTCATACCAGGCAAATCTTCAAATAAACTCATTGGACAACAGTTAAATTATTCCCAATTCATATCCATATACACGTCTATTAATTTATTTTTAAATATTTATTAAATATGTTTCCACGTATTAAGTCATATGCTGTTGCCAGTAGTTGCCCTGCTACATTAATCCGGAATTTAAATAAATGCATGTAAATTAAGGGAAATAAATGTAAATTAATGTAATTTAATCTTTACACGCCATTACACCAACACATCACACTGTTACGTTATATTGTATGCATTCTAATTTTCCTGAAATCAATCAATCTATCAATCAATGATTTGTAAGTATGTGATATGAAGGATGTCAATGTTTAGTACATTTTCACCATGAATTTTTAACTCTCAGGCTAAAGTTCTTCTGTACACACTGTATGAAGTGTGTGTGTGTGTGTGTGTGTGTGTGTGTGTGTGTGTGTGTGTGTTACTGGCCTGTGATAAGCTTCAGTCACTCAGGACAGGTATCACCGGTGTCAATTAAATTGGCATTTTTCCTAAGTGGCCTGGTTTAACAGAGAGCACGTGCACTACATTCATTACAGCAGTCATTATTCATTGATCTCCAGAACATCTTTATTTCATGAAGCTTTCTAAGCCACTAGATGTTGAGGAAGAAGGTGTGCAGAAGCTACAAATAAAGCACAGGTAAAGAGCTTAAGAAGTGAAATTTATTGACTCCGTGTACACTGGTGGTTGTTGCCTATGCAGCCCACGTGCACTAGAGAAACACACACACCTCGATTCCTGTAGGATGGAGTTCAGTTCTCCTCCTGTCGGGTCTCCACTCAGTGGGCATTTGGTTTAACCATGTAGCACTGAGGGCAGAAGTCATGATTGTTTCCCAGTAAAGCAGTAATAATGCTTTAGCAAAATAAAAAATTAAAAAAATCAAGAAAGCAAACTGAGGTCTGAAAATTGAGTCGGGATGATTTTTTATCTCTTTTTTTTTACTTCCCGATTTCGTCCAGGTATTTGCGGTTCAGTTCTGCCTGTTCCCTCTGATTCTCGTTCCGCGCCATTTCGATCATATTGCGCAGCAGATGAAAGGTCAGATCGATCGATATGGGCGGATCGTCGTTCCTCTTGGTGAGACCCATCAGTTCCTCCAGACTGTTCGGGACGGGGAGTGTTGCACGTCCTCGACTGTCTCCGCCACCGAGGAAGGACACGGCCTCGCCCTCTCCCGACCTGAGGAACGCCTCAAGCCGGCTATTAAAGTCATCACGGCGATCCAGCAGGTGTACATCCCGAGGTCTACATAAACTCGGAGGAATGTGAGTGAAGAAGAGGACAGCCGCTATCAGCAAGACAGAGGAGACAGGCTTCATGCTGGACAGAGCAGACACACCCTGGGGTTCAAGAAACATACAAAAATCATGAATTATTAGAGTGAACAATGTGATTAAATTATCATATGCATGCACATATATCACTTAAGGCTTTAGTATATAGAGGGAATAATAATAATAATAATAATAATAATATTAATAATAATAATAATAATAATCACCTTTGCACTAAATTATGCACAATTTTATTGTGCATAATTTCTTAAACAAACACTAATATAAAAAAAATAATGGTTTAAACATTTAAGAGGAAAAAGAAAAACTCTTACTTAATTGTATTTCTCCTTCAAAAGTTCTTACAGAAAAAGTCGCAGTCGGGAAAAAAAGAGAGAAAGAACGAAAGTCGGATCCTTCACAGTGGCTTTTGGAAACGCTGCGGTTTCTGCGCAATGGTTATATACATCCAAGAAAGCTTCACTGACGTCAGTGCAAATGCATAAACTGCCTGTAAATTAGACGAGCAGCTCGAGCTGGAGGGATATAGCTGACCAGTCTGATGGCCAGGTGGATCTTAAGCACAGGAGGATCTCAGAGAAACCAACACGGGTAAAGAACTTCCCAGAAAAATAACAAAAAAACATTTAAACGTCTATTTGTTCATTCTGTAGAAAGTTTGTGCCGAGGATGAGCATCTCTTAACGTCATTATTGATCAATCTGAGTGTGTGTGTGTGTGTGTGTGTGTGTGTAAGAGAGAGAGAGATGGGAGGGGAGGAGCTGACCATGGTCCTTAAATATAAAACTGCTCACACTGTTGATCATGTCTTTTTAATTCCTCTTCAATTATTATTGTCAATATTTACGACATTCAATCAAGAGGAGGTCTTCTTCTTAAAATATCAATAAAGTTCCATTTTCACGTGATAAAACTATAAAATCAGAAGGACCGGACAGTCATATACACGTGCAGATCACAATGTCTTTCCCTTTTGTATGTATGCTGTTATAACTACTTTTCCCAAAGTCTCTGCATGATCATCTTAAACTACAGACAACATAAAGAGTGACTAATAACTTGAGTAGGACAAGTTAAAACATTAATGCACAAATTCAGGTTCGGGTTAATAATGAATAATTACATGCTATACAGGGTTCACCCAGGTGTGAAGTGGTTCCTCTCTGGGTTTTTTTTTTTTTGACCTCAGAGATAAATCTGAGACTTGATATCCTGCTTTCTGTAAATCTGGTTAATATCAATGTGTCGTGTTTAAAAATACAAATACGGTTTTAATGAATCGCAATGAATGAACTCGTGATTGACTTTTTGTTGACTGGTGATATTTCAAAACCAAACCTCCTTTTTGCAAATCTAAATCACACACAACACACAGAAATGGAAAAGAATCACTTTTGATGTAACAGCTGCTTTAATTTATAACCATGGTGGTCATTGTGAGAGTTTAGGAGATCAAACCACTAAAGCCTGAATATAATCCATGACCTAAACTATATATATATATATATATATATATATACACACAAGATAAACTCAGACTGAGGAATGGCAACATGAGGCACCTTCGTTTGTTGTCTTGGAGATGGACACACTTCCATGTTCACTCCCAAACACCTGACTGGTGAACAATGAACCCACGTTTTACCCAAACACACTACAGTTATACTTTTACATGTATAGATGTTTTTGTAGATCTCAGGCAGGAACGGTGTGTTGATGTCCACGTTGAATGTATGGTGAGTGGGAAACAGTACATTTCCCTACAGTTTATTGGCTTTCCATGAGAGGTAGGAATTCCAGGCCACGGCAACAACCTGCACTACTGCCAACCTGCAAATAACAGCAGTGGAAATGATCAGTTTCTTCAGGGATGTAAATAAAAAAAATAATTGAATAGGATCTGAAACTTAGGGTTTAAAAAATATAGATATATCATTTTTACCTGTGGTGAAGAGGGACGAAATAAAAATTGGCAATCTGAACAGCAGGCCACAACTGACAAAAAGAAAAGAAAAATGTCATGAGACATTTCTATAGGACATCTTTGAAAATTCAATTGAACTTGGAAACCAAAACCTGTTCTAGGATAACAATGCCCCTGTCCACAAAGCTAGCTCCATGAAGATCTGCTTTCCATGAGCTGGATATGGAAGATCTTGCGCAGCCTGCTATAAAGCTTAAACACCTTTGGGAGGAATGTGAAAGCACCACAAGCCTCTTAATTTCTTCCTCACCTACATCAGTATCTAACTTTGCTAAATGGCTAAATAAAATCTCACACAAATCTTCACAAAATCTAGTGGAACATCTTCCCAAAAGTGTGGAGGAACCACAACCGAGGATGAAATACATTTCTTTAATTAAATTCACATCCTAATTCTTAATTCCTCTTTTTAAAACTAGCCTGTGGAGATGTAATAGCCACAGATCTCTGTGACATCATTGTGATTTTAACCCGATTCTAATGCACCACTTCGACATACTCATGAAACAAACCGTCTCAGACAGTGAGTCCTGTGAGCAGTTGAATCCATGAGCTAGACCTAAAATCCTGAAGAGTCTGGAGAGATCCTGTAATTTCAGGGCCTCGTTGAGCTTCACAAGAGTCTCAGTGCTGTTATGTTTGCGAAGAGCCATTAAATATCTGAAGATAAACCTAATTTAGTTCCATTTGTAATTAGATAGTGGCTGCCAGAATGACTGTCCGGCTTCTGTGCCAACACCTCGTCAAAACAGAGAACAGTACATGGAGCTTTTAACATTTTATAGACCCAATAAAAGGATTTTAATAACAAGAACTTCGGCCAAAAGAACGGAACAGAACTCAATAAATCGGCTTTCCAGCAGAAATCTGGAGGCTGATGAGGATGACGCTGTTTAGGTCCTCATTTTATTCTCATGCCACCTTTGATTCTTCATGGCATGGACTCTGCAAGACGTTGGAAACTTTCCTTGAGAATCCGCTGACGTCTTCGCATCACGAGGTCCATTGGACTCTATTGGATTGAAGTGATTTCTGAGATGCTTTTCTGCTCACCATCAATGTACAGAGTGTCTATCTGAGCCTTTCTTTCACCTCTAACCAGTCTACACAGATCCTCTCTCACCAACAAGGTGCCAGTTTTCATAATAAATGGAAAGAAATTATATTTGTCTCCCTTTTTTCCGAAGATTTTTTATATATATTTATTTTTATTTTTTTTTCCTTCAATAATTGTGGAGCTGATCGTAAAAAATAATATCCACACATCACAAATAGAATTTACTTACGTAGTAATTGGTAATCAAGGCATCTGTGTAGTCCTACAGGGACAAAACAACAAATAAACGTGTTATCAGGTGACGTCTTAATACACGTATCTTGGGGTCTGCTACAGAACATAATCTGCAAATCTAATCTCAGTTGTACACGAACCCTCTTGAGCTTGGCTAGGTTCTCCTCCACAGTGAGCCCGTTGAGAGTTCCGCAGATTCCCAGAAACGTTCCAAGGAAGCAAGGAGCGAAGCACACCTGTATGAAACAAGCATTAGAGTCAAGCCCATTAATATTCGGACGAAGATTGATGTTTACAGGAGGTGAAATTCAATCTCGGAGGCTCTTTTAGATATAATGGAGCGGAACTCTACCTGGTCAAGCAGCATTTTCTTCACTGCAGTACCTTTGGTCGCCCCAATAACAAGTCTGTCCAGTACTCTGTACCATCCACCGATTACTGGCCCCTGAAGTGGACAAACATCAGGTTTTATGGGCCGTAACACACAAGAGTTATAGAATTTTCTATTTTTTTTGTTGTGTATACGGGGATTTCTGTGAGTTGACTTGCAATGAATAAGAAGCCGATGCTCATCATCTTCGTGGTGCGTATAACGTTGTGCTTGGTCAAGCCGCGCCTCTCGATCAGCTGCTGTGAGATGATATCTCCTACCCCCATCAGAGAACCTGCAGGACAACATTAACGAGAAGAGTAAAATATTAACCTTTGATTTTGTAGTTTGGTCCTTTTGAGGTTTTCTCTAAGTGACACGTTACTGAGGACCTGCGTACGAGAGACGTACACGTCTCTACATTACTTAAAAATCAGTCTGAGGAAAAAGGGAGAAGTGCAGCTCAGATTGAGAAAAACTGGAGCTGTATATAATGGAGATCAGTAATAACAGTGAGAGAATAAGAGAAGGAGCTCGGCTTTGTAGATCAGCAGGAGATCGGTGTTCGTGTGTGAAGCAGCCTGAGCTCAAATACCCTGCACACAGAAAACATGTTTATAGCTCACCTTATATTCTCATCTCAGACCAGAACAATGAGTGCAGTGTGAACAGACAAGGAGACAGGCAGGAAGAGAGACAGGTAGACAGACAGACATGCAGGCAGACAGACAAACAGATAGACAGGCAGGCAGGAAGAGAGACAGGAAGACAGACAGACAAACAGACAGACAGGAAGATAAACAGGTAGACAAATAGACAGACAGGCGGACAGGATGGCAGATAGACATACAGGAAGCTAGACAGGTAGACAGACATGTAGGCGGATAGGCAGGCAGACAGGCAGGAATATAGACAGACAGACAGACAAGCAAGCAAGCAGACAGACAGACAGACAGACAGACAGACAGACAGAAAGATAGACAGACAGGCAGACATACAGAAAGTCAGTAAGGAAGAAATACAGGCAGAAAACATATAAACAAGCAGGCAGGCAGGCAGGCAGGCAGGCAGGCAGACAGACAGGAAAATAGACTGCTGACAGTCAGGAAAGAAAAAAAAAAACAAGCAGGCAGACAGACAGGAAAGATACAAGCAAGTAGACAGACAGACAAACTGACAGGCAGACAAGAAAGCAGAGACAGACTGCAATACAAACAGACAAACTTGATGGCAGGTAAATAAACAGGCAGACACCTGGGTAATAAGACATGAATAAAATAAGTTTAGAACAAAGTCACAGCTGCTCTACCTGAACAGCAATTACTTTTATAGCCGTATGTATTGTTCTGGACTGTCAGTAAATAAATCATTTATTTAGAACTATATGGACATTTTTAGTGTCTAATTCTGTACAAACAGAACAAATGACATCTTTCTGGTCAATGAGTCAATTCTCTTTCCTACTCAGTTAAAGGAAAACTAAAAACGCCCCGTCCCCAGTCTTTATGGCAGCCCACCTCAAGTATTACAAAATTTACAGGACTGTCCCTGAACTAATATCGTGCTTTACAAAGGTCATTGTGTCTTAATGGCAGATCGTGGACAGGAAATGTAGTACCTGTTACGTAATGTAACCTTTCCTAATATGTCACACAACGACTAATAATCCAGAATATCCGAGTGGAAAGAGACCGAGAACCTGCTCGTGAATTCTCTTGTTAAAGCAGCTCTACTCCAAAGCAGGAGGAGGAGAAGATCGAGTGCAGTAGCAGTGTGTCTCTCAGTCTTTTTTCTAAATCAGTGGGCTGAAGATTTATTCAGAGAAAGGTCTGGAGAGATCCAAGAACCTTGTTCATTCAGGTTATTTTGTATATCCAGAATAAAGAGAAGCTCCACTACAGATAGACAAGAAGACAAGAAGACAAGGAAAAGGCATCACAGTCAATTATAAAACTACCACAATACATTTTCTCTTTATGTAAATTATTCTCCTCCAGGGGGACAGGAGGTTGAATGGTGATTGTTAGACTGCTGAAATCAGCACAACCTTCTCCCCCTTGCTGTCCTTGAAGATGTTCCTCTGGTGGCTTTGAGACCTGACTGACACATTTTGCATTCCATGCGAAATTATCTTTGATCAATTTGGCAAACACTCCACCTCAGCATGCTAAACCGTGCACACCGGAAATATCAGCTCAAAGCCATCATCGCTATCTCATCATCTCAAAGTCATCGCCATGATGAAACTGGTACAATTAATTAAAACACGTGATTTGGTCAGGATGTGTTACTGCCTGCTCACTGTTAATACTAAGAAATGTAAACTATTCCAGAACATGTTTAAGAGTATTTACGGACTGATAATTCAGCTAGAAAATGTAATTAAACACTGAATTGCAGTTCAAGAATCATAATGATGAAACAACTTCTTTCGGCTTCTCTTATTAGGGGGCGCAACCACGGTTCATCCGTCTCCACACTCCCCTGTCCTCTACATCTGTCTCTTTCACACCAACTACCTGCATGTCTTCCCTCACCACATCCATATACCTCCTCCTTGGTCTTCCTCTTTTCCTCCTTCCTGGTGTCTCCATCCTCAGCATTCTCCTACTAATATACCCCATGTCCCTCCTCCGCACATGTCCAAACCATCTCAATCTCACCCCCCTTACCTTGTCTCCAAAACGTCCTACATGCGCTGTCCCTCTAATAAACTCATTTCTAATCCTGTCCATCCTCATCACTCCTAATAAACATCTCAACATCTTCAGCTCTGCTACCTCCAACTGGTTTTAATAAAAATGTTTTCACTTCCATCTACTGGCAGAAAAGTGCAACTGCAGGAGTAAAGAAAACAGAAAATGAGAAAATTGTGATTGAACCTTTTGAGTTACTTTTTTTTTTTTTTTACAAATTCTTAATTTCATGTTTTAGAAAACTGAATAGAGCAATAGTATGGAAACACAATTATTGTTTGTTCAAATTCCATAACTTTTTATGTGTAGGAACCCTGATTATATATATTACAATAAAAATAATAAAAGAAAGGTGTAAACACATAATTAAGTTGAAATAAAGAATGAAAAACATTTGAATTAAAAATACATCTAATTTTTTTGCACTTATGAATGACTTATGAGATTCTTACCAGCGGTTATTATTTGCACAGTCCATGGTTTTTTGGTCAATAACACCTGGTAGGATCTCCAGAGTCGTGCGACACTCATTATTCTGTTTAGAGCAAAAATCCAGAAATCACTGCGGGGAGAAAACGATAAAGACACTGCATTTCAGTGCATGTGGACTGTTTTATTATTAACTTAAATCAATTAAATAAATAAATGAAGTTGTGTAAAGAGAGTGTGACATGACTGCAAATATATAACTATAATAAATCTGAAAAGATTACCAAAGGTCATAGTTACATTAATTAGGATATTCTGATCTAAAAAAAAAAAAAGATGAATATGAACAAAATTATAGGAATTATTGTTATGAATCTGCTCTTTTACAATGTGAAACTAGTAAAAATGGCTTAGAAAATCATAATATTACTTTTTTAGGTGGTGAATTACTGACTATTATTATTGTTATTATTATTATTATTATTATTATTATTATTATTAATTTGGATAAAATACTGGGAAATAAATAACATGTCCTACCTTTGTATAATCCTGCTGAAAGTAATTTTATAAATTCATTTCCTCAAATATTAGGTTACTTATATAGTATATTATATAATAAAATATTTAAAGTATTTATAATATAATATAGTGTGTAGTGTAGAGAATAAAATCCTGTTCGGTTCTATAACACACACTGTTTAAGCTTCAGCGGGCAGAATGTTGAAAAATCAGATAAAATAAAGATAAGGTAAAGTTAAACACTCCAAAGTAAAATATTTACAATAAACACCGGGTTGAAGTCTAAAGTTAAACTTCATTACCGGGGACACGACTTCCGCGTGCCTGCTCACTAACCCGGAAGTGCTTTCAAATACCCGGATGTTTCCTCTTCGTTTTGGTTTTAAAATGAGTATTTATAATCAATAAATATTATTATGTATAAAATAGGGTATTCTATTTCAAAATAAATTATAAAAGAAAGAAGTATTTTTTTAATCCGGATGAAAAATCTTCCGGCATTTCAAATGGGAAGATCGGATCATTTTAGTGACTCGGTTCTTTGAATCAAAATTAACGAATCTTTTTTTTGAGTCATTCAGTTAATTTCGTTTCTTTGATCAGAAATAAAATAAAATGTTACACGTCTACATACACGAATATTAACTACAGTTTTAATAAGTATAATATGAAGATGCAGCTAAGAACATACGATGATAAAAAGAAAGTGTTGCTTCACCTCTTATAGCTTCTGGTCCGTGTCGTGAGTTCGTTTGTCACGTGACTCACATAATTATTTAAACAAGTATGTCAAGATTCGGACCCAAAAAAATCGGATCTATTGTGTAGTGTTTATGGGAGTCACGTGATAAAAGAACGAACTTCTCAATTCAGGTTTTTTTGTGATGCTCTGCTCATGCGCGTCCAGTAGAAAACTATTGAATCACTCTAATGAATCACTCTAATGTATCACACTAATGAATGACTTAAATGAATCACTCTAATGTATCACTCTAATGAATCACACTAATACATCACTCTAATGAATCACTCTAATGTATCACACTAATGAATCACTCTAATGAATCACTCTAATGTATCACACTAATAAATCACTCTAACGAATCACTTTAATGTATCACTCTAATGAATCACACTAATGAATCACTCTAATGAATCACACTAATGAATCACTCTAATGAATCACTCTAATGAATCATTCTAATGTATCACTCTAATGGATCACTCTAATGAATCACTCTAATGTATCACACTAATGAATCACTCTAATGAATCACTCTAATGTATCACACTAATAAATCACTCTAATGAATCACTCTAATGTATCGCTCTAATGAATCACACTAATGAATCACTCTAATTTATCACTCTAATGTATCACTCTAATGAATCACACTAATGAATCACTCTAATTAATCACTCTAATTGATCACACTAATGAATCACTCTAATGAATCACTCTAATGTATCACTCTAATGAATCACTCGTTCTTCCGAGTCACAAAGACTCGTTCAAAAAGAACAAATCGTTCATGAACAATCTTTAAACTTTAAAATGTTAAAGTAAAAGTCTCAACAATGGAAATACTTTAGCAAAGTACAGATACGTGAAAAGCTACTTAAGTACAGTAAAGAATTAAAGAAAGGATTTTTCTGATCTTCACAAAATGAAAACAGTTCTACCACAACAGTGGTAGAATTGAGACTACTACCACCACAAAGAGTTATCCATTCAAATGTGGATGAGTGAAAGGGTGATAACCTTAGCAATGATTTATGAGTAAATGAAAATCTTGTGTCACCCAGGTGGTTCCTCTCAAGGTTTTTATTCTCAAATCATTTCAAAAACCTGAAAACTATATGCAGTACAATATCCAGATCTAGGTTGAAGTTCATCCTACATTGCTATTCATGTTTATTCATGTAAATAGAATCATAACTATTCTCCAGATTCTGTATCTTACTGCATAAAAATTGCATTTTCTAAAGAACTTTTTCAGATTTTGCCCAAACTGTATTCTCCACCACGCACAATACCCATCTCTACCACCAGAGAGCAACCTCACTCACGTTATCAATTTCTTTGCTTTTTTTTAATTGTTGTTGTTGATGTCTGGCTCATGTCCTGTCATTGTGCACACCTGTGTTGTGTTTCCCCTCATTAGTGAATATACTGTATATCATATGTCACTTTAGTTGGTGAGCATTGTTCATGTGTGAGTCACCTGCATTTCTTCTTGCCTTAAGGCTTGAGCTTTTTTAGAGCATTATTAGTTCTTTTGTTTTTTATTGCTACATTAACATACATTCAATAAAAGTGATTTCCATTGGCATAAGCCAGAACCTTCACAGAATGCTCAGCTACAGTTGGAGATGGTAATACAGGACAGTCTCCTCATACAGCATCAGTGGCTTCATTTTCTTCTGCAGAAAACCTGATGGTACTTGATTGTCGCTTTGCATATTGAGATTAGTTCCAAACTGGGAACTGCATTATTCTGATTGGTTAATTCTGTTTCTTGTTAGCTGGTAGCCAATAAAATTATTTTTCGGTGCCACTATGAGAAATTGATATGATCAGCAGTTCAATATCAGATATCAAATTCTTTTGCATTGCAAATCAGAAGTGTTAGGACAAATTATACATGCATATATAAATTAAATATATTTAAAATATAATAAAGCTTCTGCTTTTTGATTTCTGATCATTATGGTCGACAATATGGTCCATATATTTTGGTTATTATATATATATAGTAGATTCTAAATGCATATCCCATCAGAAGTGGACTAAGCATACAGCCCTGGGGAACACCAGAGTTCGGTGTGGATGTGCTGTAGGAGGTATGCCTTAATATGTGGGGTCTTCTGGTCAAATGGTCCAGGATCCAGTTGCAGAAGAAAGTGGTCAGCAGGGATGTCAACGTCAGAGAGAAAAGAGAAGTGTCTATCCAGGTGGCGAGGGTTATCCAGCAATTCTACAGACCTGAAGACTCTTATATAAGCTTCCAGTGGAAAATAGCCTTCAGTACTTTATCTGTATACTTTAATATTTTTTATACTTCATATCTTTTGTTATTTATTAAAGGTTAGACAGTTATAAAAAGCATTTCACTACATGTCGTTCCCTGTATGAATGTGTATGTGACAAATAAAATTTGATTTGATCAGAAGGCAAAGATTTAAGCTCTACCATCACCACTGCTGCCACTGCTGGACCCTTGAGCCAGTTCCTTCTGCATCACGGACGACCCTGTGCTCTGACCCCGGCTTCCCAACAATCCAGGATATGGGAAAAAAAAGAATTGCACTCTGCTGTAATGTCTATGTGACAAATAAAACCTTTCCTTCTTCCTATTTCTCTTCTTAAATTGATTTCATTTTAATTCTGCATTAAACGATGTGAGCACCAGTTGCATCTGCATTCCCATCAACATATATTTAGATTCACTCAAGCAGACTGAACATGGGAAGACAGAGTTAAAGAAATAGTGCTCAGTGTATTTAAGCTGAAAGGAGCTACTAACTAACATGTGAAAAGATATTATTTTGCTGCTGACTGACGAAGTACTCAGTGGCATTAACAGCTGCTTAGACGAGACTTGGTGCATTGCGGCTGCTACTGTCAGGAGTTCTCACTGACCTTCTCAGGGTCATTCTGGACAAAAAGTAATACACACACACACACACACACACACACACATTTATATCTTACATATTTGATGTTGTATACACAGACGTCCGTACGATCAAAAATAAAACCGTATCAGTTACACCAGAAGAAAGAAAACTGAAATAAGGATAGAAAACGGTGTGTAATTACCGCCTTTGTCTGTTTTCAGGAAACACGGTATCAGTTTGCCCTCTACATTTGCCCACCACCTGTTGGACATGATGATTAAACAAATTAATGACCGTGTGTGTGTGTGTGTGTGTGTGTGTGTGTGTGTGTGTGTGTGTGTGTGTGTGTGTGCTCGTGAGAATGAGATGGGGGAGCAAGAAAAGGAGGAATTTGGTCATATTTATATCAACAATGCCTGACAAAACGGTATAATTATCCCCCCCTGGCCCCGTCTAATCTTTCAACTTGTAGCACATTTGCCATCCTGTTTCCAGACGAGCTCCAGAGCCATGCGTCTTTATCTTTACACACACCGTAATCACAGCTCTGTGAGCTCCAGGAGCTTTATTGGGTAACTTACAGACGTTGTGTGGAATGACGGCAAATTGATGAGCATGAGGTTTGAGAGGAAGGTTTAGCAAAAACGTAATGAGGTTTTTTTTTAACTCAGTATCACCTGAATATATTTGGTTAGAATTAAAATAAGGGGTTATCAGGTCTGGTATGTGTTTATGGGTCGCTTTTAATACCTGAGAAGATACGTGTGAGTCTACTGAGTGGAAAGGGAATAAACAAAACAGGTTGTTTACATTTATTATTATAATGATTAACATTGTGGTTAGAAGGTGTGATTTTTTAATCATTATAATGTTAATTGATATTGGGTGTATGTTAACCATGAATATAAACTTAATACAGCATGAGCGTTCTAAAAACGTTCTTCTAATCGTTGGTTGGATCAAACCAGGAGGATGATTTGCACATAAACCCATAAAGGGCATAACTCAGCAGTGACTTGCTGGATGATTTTGGAATGACACACTCCCTCAGGGAAGGCACTCACGTCTTAATTAGAGCATTAGGGGACTGTTTCAAAGTGGGTGGAGGCAAGTCCGCTGGGGAAACTTGATCTGATGGTCTTTCTGAGTTCAAGGCTAATCACCGAGCTGCTCATGGGAGACAATGTTTAATGTGTATACAATCACGCTGCATCACCGCTTCATAGTTATTTTAATGACATCCAATTAGGAAATAACCATTATCTGTGCTGTATTTAAGATTATGCGTTTTATTACAGATCAGAAATTTAACTGGTGCATGACTTTGTCCCGCATTTGACGCAATAATTTAATTTTAATCGCGTAAAATGTTTTCCTTGAGCACGAAAGATATTAAAGGGAAAACGCTGATAGTCACATACTGAATTGTTTTACCGTCTGTGCGGTTGCTCTTGCAGCACTTCAAAAAGGTCAAGTTCAGCACGATGACCTCCCTGAAGGGGCAGCTGGCCTGGATACGGTTACGAGTTCAGTGCTGCTGAAATGCAGGAACTAGCATGTCATTGAAGCACTGGTGATTATTTAACGTCATCCTTGTAATGCTTGCTATGTTAATTAAGCCTCAGGCTCCACTCCAGCAGGGGAGTTGCTGTGGGCTCATTCGGCCGACTTCAGTTCTCTACGTGCCACGGACGGGATCTTCAGCTGCATTCTTCAAATGCACCTAAACTCCCTGAGAGAGTATTCGGTTTGTGGCCAGATGGTAATTTAACTGGCCCTATAAAATACTTTGTAACGCTTTACTTCAGATGTGATACGTATAGAACCGTCTATGCACAACACTTTTACAGTAATGGTAGATTATATAAATGTAACAGCAGCACAGATTTATATTATTACTGGTACTTTTTGAACATCCAATTTCACATTTATTTCACTTTTCTGGGAAGGTTTTCCACTAGATCTTGTGGAGATTTGAAAGATTTAAATCAGTCACAAGGGCACAAGTTGGTGAGGAGGTGAGAAGGTCTGGGGTGCCATCAGCATTCACATTCATCCAGACGGTGTTCAATAGGGTTTGAGCTCTATAGCATGTAAAAGCATATCGTCATGGAACTGGATTTATTGAGCTTTTCAAGTTCTAGATTTGACCTGACGTATTTGATCATTTTACATTTATAATAGTAAAAAAAGGTAAATCAGTAAAAGTCTAAATAATGATGATTAAATCATGGACAGTGGGTTTGATCTGGGCTTTTATAGACAGTTATATATTCTTTATTTTTTGTTTTAGATTTTAGAAACTATTAACACAATATCAAAAAAAAAAGTCCTGACCATCAGATCTCCTGAGTTATCTTATTCTTTCCTCCTGCTTTTGAAGCAGTTAAGACGTGTGCAGTAAAAGGGGAAGGGTTATACAATTTACACTAGAAATAGGAAGTAAAGGCCTTCTGGGAGACACTAAATTGAAACTAAGGCTGTTCCTGATGGACCACAGGATATGCCTGCAAAATTTAGGCATATCAAAATGGCAAAAAAGTCTGTCAGTGCCCAGTGATATTAACTGGATAGCTTATAATGTTCTGTGTCCCTGTGAGAGTACGTTAAAGGTTAAAGAGAGACTGCTGGTGAACCACATGGTTTTGATATAACTTTTATTTTAGCTCATGACAGAATTTCCTGAAGCAAAGTAAAACTATTTCACCTGGTAAAGACAAAAATCACCTGTAATTTAACAGTAAATCAGACACAAATCAGCTATTTATTTTTACTATTTATTTTCACTTGACCAGAACTCCTTCGCATGCTGCTCGATGCCATGCTCCTCCACCTCCACCTCATAGGAACATTCAAACAGAATGGATTGGAATGGTTTTATATTCTTGCACAAATCTATGTCTCAAAGCAATTTGATCACAGAAGGTCTACAGAGAGTTTGTTTGACTTCCTGGCTTGGATTTTTGGCAGACACCTTAATCCAGAGCGAATTACATTTATCCCGTTTAAACACCTATGCACCTATGGGGTTAGGAGCCTTGCTCAGGGGCCCAAGAATAGCAGCTTAGAGTGGCTGGGATAACAGCATAAACATACCGGCAAAAACGTACATTGAATTTAAGGAATGTAAAATGGTCTACAGCCAATATAAAAACATGGTGTAAAACCAAAATAATGAAAAACTGCATGTTGCAGAATCTTTCAGAAGCATTTCCTGAAACAAGGAGGTCCATCTTGGCATCTAAATAGACTACGGTGATTGTTCTCTTCTTAAATCTCCAATAATCTGCCTCATAAGTGGATCTGGATCTCCTGCTGCATCCATGTTGTAAATAAAGTGCTGTGTCATGTAAAGACGTCTTAGACAGATGCAGATGCACGTTGGGCGAAAGCATAAATAAAACATGGCAGAGTGAGAGAAAGAAAGAAAGAAAAAAAGAAAGAAAGAAAGAAAGAAAGAAAGAAAGAAAGAAAGAAAGAAAGAAAGAAAGAAAGAAAGAAAGAAAGAAAGAAAGAAAGAAAGCTGTGAAACTGAGCGTATAATCAGTGCTCAATCAGTAGCTTGGAGTGTTTTAGACGTCTGGGGATCGTAGCTCACAGGAGTCATGTTTGTGATCCGTAATGACTATTGGAGTGGAGTCTGATGACATAGGGGTGACATACCACGTTGGACTGGGAATTTGAGCAGGTTTGAATGTGATTTAAGTGTGTAACATTAGGAGCTTGATGGAACGTGTCAGGAACTGAGCAATTAGATGAACCAAACAGAAGCTAAAACTGATTTGACTTTCATTAGCTACATTTATATTTTTATGCATTTGCTCGATAGCATTATCCAGAAGGACTTACAGTATGGGGGTTTGGTGGTACTGCGATTCACAACCTTCCCCTGACCCCTGATCTTTAGCACCAAAGTATCTTGGTACTAAAGATCAGTGGTTAAGCACCAAAGTATCTTGGTTGAAATGAAGGCTTGTGGCCACACTGGATCTTTGGAGATAAAGCTGAAGACCTCTGCTCTAGATGAGAGCAGAGGTGGATGAGAGAGTCCAGAGATGTCTGATCTTCTCAGCATGCTAGTTCCGTGGTAACATCTGGTCTCAGACTTTGGCAGCTTTGAGACTTGCAAGTTCATTCCATCCAGTGTCAGGGGCTGAGTTCTGAACTGAAGCACACACAAGACTATTCTGGGTTTTTTTTTTATAGCTAGCAATTGCTCTCTAATTCCCCTGATGTCTGGAGTGTCATTTTAAAGTAATCATATGATTGAATGTTAGGGACTTTTGTTCTTGTTAGTAGATGGCAGTTAAGTTCTTTATCTGTGCACAGGTTAATAAACACCTGTTAGATAGATTTACCTCATTACGCAATAAGACTGTGAGCTCAGAGTTTCTTCACAAAGTCTTCTGTCATGGAGACAGTGAAGGGTGGCTGCAAAAGTCAGGTACTTCATGCAAACTATAATTCCTACAGCACACTCAAAAACAATTGGCAATAAGACTGGGCGAAGCAAAAAATAATGTATCAACATCCAGGATCGGAATTGGAAATGAGCAGCTCAGTGATGTCACTAGAGAGACGTTGCTTTCACTTCGCACGATATTTAAGGAGGTGTTGATTTAAAAAGCTGTCACTATTGTTGTATAGTTCAACAAATATAAGTTAAAACAAAATGTTTTGATATCCATGGAAAAAAAAAAGACATATGATATCAGCGCTTTACCTGTCTCCAGATACTAATCTATGCCATATGGGAACCCCATATTGAAAGCACTGCTTCAGTGCATTCCTGAGAAGCCGTCTGTTAGTGTCATTGGACATCAGGCTTAAAGTGGCTGATTTACTGCTCAGTCCATTCTGTTGTGGAATTATTGATTGTGTAAAAGATTGTAACGGACGATAAAAGAGATAAAACTCGTTCACAAGTGCTCTCCACACTTCAAAACGTTTAGTATCATCTACACAGATAAGAAAAAGACTTCACAGCAGGCGTAAACTACAGGGCCTGAAAGACTCCTTCAGATAAAAATAGAAGACCTGCTTTCAACAACTGCACAAGAACTGCATGGAAAATCTCTGATACTAATAAACTGGTAACATGACATATATAACAGATCACTAATCTCAGTGATGCACGACTGGGCTCCATTTCTGTCTTTTTATTTAAATTGGGAAAATCTGAACTGACCCCCTCCAACCTCATCCAAACTACCCCAAATTCATTAGTCTAAACTATACCATAATTCCTCTAAACCCATCCAAACTACACCAAAAGCCATCTCAACTAACTACCCCCAAATTCCTCCAAACTATCCCAAATTACTCCAAACAACTCCAAATCGATCCAAATTACCCCAATCTCATTTAAACTACTCCAACCTCATCCTACTACCCCAAACTTATCCAAACTACCCCAAACTCATCTAAACTTCCCCAAACTCATTTAAACCAACCAATAATTCCTCCAAACCCATCCAAACTACCCCAAT
The DNA here is from genome assembly GCF_014805685.1 of Silurus meridionalis. NCBI lineage: Eukaryota > Metazoa > Chordata > Actinopteri > Siluriformes > Siluridae > Silurus > Silurus meridionalis. The sequence goes on from NC_060901.1 coordinate 20,572,079, forward strand.
CTTATCTAAACTACCTAAACCTCGCCCAAACTACCACAACCTCACCCAAGCTACCCCAAACTCATCTAAACAAACCCAAACTCATCTAAACAAACCCCAACTAATCTAAACTAACCCATAATTCCTCCTAACACATCCAAACTACCCCAACCTTATATAAACTACTTAAACCTTGCCCAAACTACCACAACCTCAGCGAAACTACCTCAAACTCATCCAATCGAACCCGAAATTCCTCCAAACTTATTCAAGCTACCCCAAACTCATCTAAAAAAAAACTACCCCAAACTCATCTAAACTACCCCAAAATTCCTCCAAACTTATCTAAACTACCCCAAACTCATCTAAACTACCCCAGAATCCCTCCATACTCATCTAAACAAACCCAAACTCATCTAAACTACCCCCAGAATCCCTCCATACTCTTCTAAACAAACCCAAACTCATCTAAACTACCCCAGAATTCCTCCATACTCATTTAAGCTAACCCAAACTCATCTAAACTACCACGACTTAACTCAAAAGCTAATTTAAACTTATCCAAAATTACCCCAAACTTATCTAAACTCGCTCCAGATGCAAACAGAGAAAGTAAAACTCTGACCGAAGGAATTTTTTTACTTTACTGCGCAATGAAGGAGCAAAACTTCAAAAGGGAGAGTTAATATAAATATAAAAAGGTTGATGAGATGAGTTGGGATGGTACAGAGCATCTGGGCCTCTTCTCTTTTTGTCACTGTTGGAAATACAGCTGCTTTCTTATAGGCCTTTTCAGCTCACTGACAGACACCATGACAGTTTCATATGAAGACAGAGGATTTTAAAATGAGCTCGACAGAAGTTACATACTTTCCCCACCTGTGTATTTTATTGCCCACTACTATATCCCTTATATATTTTTTGCACTTCACTAGTGCCCCCAAAGAACATTTTAATGGGATGGTCAGACAAGGCAGTAAATACCATTTGGGTGGCAAATTAATGATCGAGTGGCACGACAAGGAACCTGGAGCTGAACAAGAATGAACTCTAGTTCACGGAGATACAGAAGATACCTGGTCCAATTATAGTGTTACGAATTATATTCTGAAGAGATGAATAAATTGACAGATCACTTTATTTATCCCAGAGGGAATTTCATGTATTACAGCGGCACAGAGAGTAAAAAAGAAAAAGAGAGTAAAAAATTTACTAAAGCAATTTACATAATAGTTAAAAAATAACAAAAGAATAATTATATAGAAATACAGTATATAAAGAATTATCTAAGTATATAAAGAAGAAACAGATACAGTGAGGATATAATGTGGAATTGCAGTATAGTGTTGATCTTTTAGACTTTTATTTGCATTGTGCTTTTTCCTCTGAAAACATGGTGTCATGGAGTTTTCCAATTAGTTCGTAAAAAGATCGTGACGAGGATTTTCTTGCTAAAGACCTGCAGAGAACTAGCATGACATTTTGATTGCTAGCGTATCCATAAACATTCATGGGAAATAGCAGCGAGACAGATCGATCTCAGGTGCTGCTGCTATAACAAAAATCCACTTTATCAAAATGAAAGAGTGGATTAAATGAGTAATACTGAAAAAACAGGATATTAAAAACACTGTGAAATCTCTGTATCTCACACCCCCTGATACCCATCGAGTACAGCATCATTAACTTAGCATAAGCAGCTTTTCCATTGGTGTATGTGGAGCAGAAACTCATTCTATTTCAACCATTAACTACATTTCTGTATATCTGTTTCTTAAATCCTATTGAGATTAAAAGGCGAATGGCTTAAAAATGCTATTTGACAAATCCATTTTTCTCCCCATGTTATTTTCAAGGTTTACAGAATTTTGTGAAATATAACTCACTTGTACTTTTCACAGCTTCATGCATTAGTGAATGTCAAAATATGACCACGTGAAGGGTTTTCCCAGGCCGACACACATGCACTGTATACAGAATAAAGAACTTTTCCCCCAAAAAATTGAAAAAAATTCTCTTTCTCTCTCTCTCTCTCTCTCTCTCTCTCTCTCTCTCTCTCTGTCAGATTCTATGCATTCCTCCGAGTTTGGTCATGCACTGAGTCGAGCTCTGACTTTCCCAAAGCTGATATTAATAACACAGTCCATTGTGATACAGTTATTTTCATGGAAGCCTAGGAGGAAGTCATGTGATTTTAATTAGTCCCTGGGGCTGGTGAGGTCTCCATTAACCACGTTGTTTTAACTCACATAGCCATCCATGAACTGGAAAAGCTGAGGAAGTAGCAATCGCTGGGGCAGGGTGGGTGTCTTTATTTGAAGCTATTTTGAGCACCTTTTGTTAATGGGGTCCAGCCTTAGAAAAATGGATTTAGTTTTTTGTTTTTTTAATAAAAAAACCTTTACATTAAAAGTTACAAATTGCTCGTTCAAAGTTAAAGTGCAGAAATACAGAAAACTCAGTAATACACCGGTGATCATGCGTTTGTGGAAAATTTCATTCATATATTAATATTCCTGATACATATTTGTGCATCTGGACATCATAGAATAGCTGTGGATTTTCCAGCAGTTTAAGGGTCAATATGAGGCCATAGCACGGCCATAGTCATCCATTAAATCTCAAAAAGTGTCTCATTCATACAACTAAGCAGCTATGGGGTTAGGGGGCCCTGCTCAGGGGCCCAGGAGTGGGCTGGGATTTGAACTATGAATGACTTTTGGACTTAAAGTCCAATGGCGTAACCACTAAGTTTCAACCCTCATTTACATTTGCAGAATTTGGCATATGCTCTTATCTGGAGCAACATACAACTGAGCAGTTGATGGTTAAGGGACCGGCAGTGGCATTTGAACTCATGACTTTTGGATTCATAAATGAAATAATGTGAGAAAGAAAGACATTTGGAAACGATTAAATCCACATGCTACATACTCGATCAGACTCAATGATACTGAACGGAATACAGAATAATATATAGGAGGGTGGAATGTGTGAATCTGATCAGGATTTTCACTTTGAAAAACCACTCGAAGCCCCACAAATTTTACACAATCTCAAGCAGGGCCACATCTGCATGTTGCCCCCTAAAAAGCAACATAAATTTCCTCACATTTGCCTTATGAATGTCACTTCCATGTTGTGGCCCATGTTACACAAATACTCACCACACATGTTAATACTGCACATGCAGCAGGCTTTAGGTTTGGGCCTCAGTTTGACCATCACATTAAATGGACACACCCTGCTGCTAGGGCCGGATCAGGCCTGGGCAAAAGGAAAATAGAAGATCCATATTGAGGCCTGTGACATGCTGGCCTTCCCCTTATTCCCCAGTCGCTTAGAGCAGCCGGCCTGGACTGGAGTGCACATTAACTCAAACAGGTGCAAAAAAAAAGAAGGCTTGTTTTTTCTTTATCAGCTCCTTCGGAAATCATAAAGCAAAAATATTGCTGGGAGACAGTTTTTCAGGCTGCCCTGTGAGCAAACTGAGAGGGGAAATGGATCAACGTGTGGCCACTGAGAACAGTAAATCAACAGGCAAAAGGAGAGCTGAATGTACTTTAGAGACCCCTGGGATCCAACCCAAGGCCAGGGCCTCTGTCAGTCATGGTCTAGTGTTAATGTCAAAGCCAGCTGGGTCTGGCGGTTTAAGGATGGGTGGAAATGATTGAGCTGTCTTTGTCAATTGCTGCAGCTCCAGTAGAGGCCATCATCTTATAACCGAGAGGCTTTGACTCACAGAGGATGGAAATAGAAAAGATAGACTTCACAAATGACTATTGCTAGATTTTGTTTTCAGCTGTGCTGATTCTTTAGAAACAGGGCGGTCATGTGGACGTTCCATCAACGGTCTAATGGTCATTTTTTTATAGTGTAGTTCTTCTGCCAATTCACATGCAGATGCATACACGGATACACCCTTATGGCATTTACTCTTCATGGAAACACTCTTCCATGTATTTGGATTCATTTACTTTGAAAAAGTACTTTGAAAAAAAAAAAAAAAAAAAAAAAAGATAATTTATTTTCATGCCAAAAATATTAGCATAAAATTAGCACACAACCTAGATGTGCACACACACACACACACACACACACACATACTAAACCCAAACAAAATTTCTAAGCATCTGTACAGCATTCATCCACCTGTATTATCTTCGTATATCATAAAGAGTAACGTCATCCCTCTTCAAACTGGTTTCAATGCTCCAGGCCTCATCAACCCTCTCTGCATGATTTGGTTTCTCATGATTAAAATTTTCCTCCAGATTGTCAGGATAAGTAACTACACCTCCATTTCAAACACTGGAGCTCCCAAAAGTTGTCATTTCACCACATCTTTTCACATGTTTGACACCACCGCTGAAGCTTGTTTATAGTTATATTTTATTGTAATATCTACACATTCGAGGTGGTATCAAAAAGTTTGGAGACTAATGGTGTAACTGGTGCTGTTCTGTTCTGATGTCATCATGCAACAAAGAGCAAACGTGAAATCTTGCGTGAAACTGGGTAAATCCGACGTATGTCGTTCGAAGTGTTTCAAACCAGTGTTGTGGTTTGAAACACAGACGCCCTTAAGAGGGACATCACTGGAAGATTATGAGAGATCAGGAAGACTTTCAACGAGCTCGAACAGCTCCTGTGCTTTGACGTCACCCTCGTCCTGAAGATGAAGATCCAGTGCAATAAAGATCCGGCAATCTGCAGAAGGTGCTTGAGTTGAAAGAAGATTTCTAGGACAGGTTCTAGAAGAACCCTAGGAGCGCTGCATTACTGTGCTAACCACCAAGAATCAGACCTACCCAATATGATGTTCTCACACTGTTAACACCAAAAGCTCTGGTTGATTGAAGCGACATTGGCGCATCTACACGTTTCTATCACATGATAAAAAGAAACTGTGGTGCTGACTGAACAGCTCAGCAGGAATGCAGTGTGTGGTGCAAAGACAATGGAGTTTACCGCCACTAGGCCTGATGGGTTTGTGGGAAACCGAGGGACATAAATGCTCCTAATCTGTAACTCATAACAGCTGATTGAGCGGCTTGGCAGCGACGTGTTTAACAGTACAAGAACAGGAAGGATATGGACTCTCCTGCTGAGTTAATGAATAATGGATGTGAGGGAAATGATGGAGGGCACACATATAATAACCCAGAGCGAGCTACTGAACAACATCTGATTTGATTTGATTTCTTTAGCGCTTTTCATAAAGCCAATTGTCTCAAAGCAGCTTTTACAGCATTCTAGAAAAAAATGTCACTTATATTTAAATTCATGTGCAAACCTGGTATGAGGAAGAAATCTTGAGAAGAACCAGAATCAGAAGAAAACCCATCCTTCTCTGGGTGACACCAAGAGTGTGATTATAAATCATTAAAACATTACACCGGAGAGAGAAATATCATGAAATATGTGTGATTATGAGTAATGTCATTCTTACAGTCTTCTACAGTCAGTCGAAGTTGTGATCCAGAAGCTCCTGAGCAACTTAGAAAATAGCTGAACATCTGAGCTCATTATAGATTCATCACCAAGTCCTCCATGCTCGAGCCTTTGAATGTTGAATGATGGAGAAACAGCATATGTAGTATGGCTCAAGATCTTCCCAGGGTCGGCATCTAATCTTTGAAGGTGTGAAATCTTTCTCAGGTGGGACACAACTGGTGCTGGTGCCTCCAGTTGGCTGGGATGGGTAGAGAAAGAGAAGCAGTGAATAAGAATTTCCATAGCGTATGTTACAGAACTACATCTTTAATCTACGCTTAAACTCAAACTGAAAAGCAACAAATTTAAACAAATCATAACTTTAACAGGCTCAGGTAAAGAATGACATCTAAAAATTGCGTCATGAAAAGAAAATGACTGAACTGTTAATGTGGGAGAGGGGAGATGGTCCAGCGCTGAAGATTTGTTCAGGGTGAGAGGAAAACTGTAGTAACTTGAGGGGTTAAGGACAATCTCTTGCCTCACTCTTGGGGTTAAAGTATTCTCCAGTATTAATTCCAGATGCTCTTAGAGTATCTCCTGGAGATCCCATATCATAAATGCCTGTGGCTTTAAACCACACAAGCTCTGGCCAACTCCAGGTTCGATCAGGCACTTAATCCTGGACTACTACACATTCAGTCTGACAGTGACAGGAACATCAGTGTCTGGATGCAAAAGGATCATCCAAAGTCTTCATTGACTCTTTTCTCATTGGTCTATATACAACTGAAGACAATGAAAAGTATTTTAACATATTTTCCTTCTTATCAAGTTGGGACACAGGTCATGTGTTAAATATACACTGATTATTCGTAACATTATGACGTTAGAACATTATGAACGGTGAAGTGAAAAACACTGATGATCTTCATCATGGCTCCTGTTAGTGGGTGGATTTATTTATTAGGCAGTAGGTGAACATTTTATTCTCAAAGTTGATGGTAGGAGCAGAAAAAATGGGCGTAAGGAGTTTGACGAATTGTGACGTCTAGACGACTGGGTCAGAGCATCTCCAAAACTGCAGCTCTTGTGGGATGTTCCTGGTCTGCAGTGGTCAGAATCTATCAAAAGTGCTCCAAGGAAGGAACATTGGTGAACTGGCGACAGGGTTCCTGTAGCTCAAACTTCTGAAGAAGTTCATGCTGTTGATGATCGAGGGGTCACGTCTGATTCAGCAGCAAAATGAGGACCAACACAATATTAGGCAGGGGGTCATAATGGCTATAATAATCGTTATGGCTAATTGGTGTAATATACAAAGAAAATTGTACTGAATTGAAATTTTCATGAAGACATCAGAAACTGGTTTTCTTTGAGCACCAGCTGCAGTGCGTTTTATCTTCGGAATTGGATTTGGCATTGACCAGCTGACCAGGAAATAAAGATGCTTAGATAAAAATGCTTTGTTTGTATTGTATTTGCTGCTGAAAAATAAAAAAATACAAACATTTTTGCTTGTTAAATATAAACCACTGACCTTCGCTGTTCTAAGAAGGTTCCGTCTATTTAAGTTTTCTTGGACTTTCTAGATCTTGTCTTGATTTCTATGGTCTGCATTAACTGCCATTTCAAAATGATTTCATACAGTGGAATCATCCAGTGAGCTGGAAGTGCAATCTTTTTATAGTCTTCCTCTTATGTGCAGGCATTAATTAGCTCTTTTTCACATCCTCACTCAGAGGCTTAGAGGTGCACATGGGTGTTTCTATTCCTAACAATTCTTGAACAGTATAATAAGCCCTTTTGGGTGGAATCAAGGCTCTATAATAAATACTGTCATTCATTCCATAAAAATATATATTTTCTTATTGCATGCATTAAAAATGATTACAGTACAAAAATATCTGTGTCAACAAGTGCAGGAAAATATTACTCATTTTATAATTTGATAATTATTTGATGCATATTATGTTTATTTCATACATTTTTATTGTTTTTTTTTTTTTTTTACTTTAATAAAGCAGCAAAATGCATAAAATAACAGTTTTGGATACCACTGTATTAATAATCTGACTCCAAAGAAGGATTTGAGTTCTCAAAAAGATATTCCGTAGCTTATGCCAGGTTGTCTAGGAAGATCTTTATTTGGCTTCCTGTTCCATCCCATTTTCGGAGACTACGTGGTCACAACTTTAAATCCTCGTGATCCTCAGGGGTGTCGTCAAGATCATCAAGAAAGCAAGAAAAACAGATTCAAACCTTACAAATTCATACTGTACCTCCCATGCATTTTTCCATGAATTGCTTGGTGCATTTGTGACCTCTTGTGGCATCCAATTAAATTCCCCAAAGCCCAGGGGAGAAACTAAAGCTGTTTAGCTGCTTCTCTTGCATTTTCATTTCTTTCTGGTAAAAGTCTGATTTATAATTATGACTAAGAACCATTTGGATCCATTAAACACAGAGACGTATTTGTTACCCCCTTCATTATCAGGAAGCAAGTTTTCATCTGTAACATTCTGCCCTGTTTCATTTTTAGGCCTTTTTCTACACGACTCTTCTCGATACATAAGGAATGGAGTTTGGTTTGGTTGTTATTCGGCTCTTAAACTATACAGAAAAGGAAAACTCGTTAGGATTCAATGAAATCATATTTGGATTATTCACCAGAGCATTACAAAAGGCTGAAAATATGAAACACGCAGTGGACAAAACCATTTTAAGGACGAGTGTGACCTCCAGCGCCTTCTATTTCATAGGATGGGAAGTACGCTTGATGGAAATATTCAACTGGATGGTCATTTGGGACTAAAAAAAAGGGACTGACATTCCTTCTGTTCAATTATGACAGCATCTGTATCTGTATATCAGGATCTGGGAACTAGTAACCAATCCATATATTCTTCACAGCTGAAGATATTTCTAGATCTTTAATCAAGGCCATAATCAGAATTTTGGGGTTCAGTCCATCAAACATTGTCATTTTGCATGGACTGTAACTCTCTATATTATTGGTCAACATGAGCCTAATGGGTCCTTCAGTGTTTCCTTATAATGTCTGTGTTTAGCCTGAAGATCAGACCAAAAAAAACCTAATCCACATGTTTCATCCCATCTTGTTTAATCTCCTTCTTGAGCTCCTTTGTGCTGAGCTGCAGTGTTAAATGTAAACGTTCTCTTTCTTTTCCTGATTTGTTTTGTTTGTAATGGATTTTCTTGCAGCTTCTGCAGGCATTTCGAACTCTCCTGAAGCTCTCTGATCCTTTTCATGAAGAAATCTGGGGGGGAGTCATTTAGTTTTGCTTCCAACTGAAAACCAAGAATGAGTGTTTGAGTCCAATATTTATGGGTGAATTACTTCAACAGCTGCTGCTTTGGACAATATTGTTTTACACCTTCTATTTTGATTGCAGAACAAAAAAGGAACTTGCATTATACATGTTTTTCTCGATGATAATCCGTACAAAAAGACCAGATTTTTAAAGGTTTTAGTCATTAGCGGCAGATTGTTTCATATTATTGGTGTAAGGTTTAAAAAAAACAGTCTTAGGGTTTAGATTTTTGAGTCATTCTGCATAAGTGTGATTTATTAAACGATGAACACATTTGTGGTTTGTTTTCGAGTGTCGCAACCCTTATGATATGATAGCCTTCACATATAACGGGCTGCTGATGATGTTGCAAGGTATTTCTTTACAAGAACTGAAACCCCTCATTTTAGTTTAGGCAGCTGGCTGGGTCTGAGTTTCTCACTGTGTCAAAACGGTTGTTACTTCCTTAAATTTGGTACAGACTCGCAAGTGTGGGTTCCTCTTGAAAACAACCACTATTACTGCGATCAGATCTGCGTGGATAAGTGTGTGTATGAGTGTAGGACACGTTAAAAAAGCGCTGGAATCAAATAAGTTTAAATACATTAGAACTGAGATCACCAAATCCAGAGTGATTGTTCTATTTGAATTAGAAATACCATGGATAAAAAAAAACTTCCTTCATCTGGAAATGATGTATTGTCATGACTTCCTGTTTTGTTATCCTGCAAAGAGCTTTGTACCTTGATGCCTACATTCATGCAAATTTCAAGTAATATTTGGAAATAAAAGCATTATACATATATTATATATACAGACATATCAACCTCAAGCAAACTCATATCATATTTATATACACACACAGACACACACACACACACACACACACACACACACACACACACACACACTTAAGCATCTGCACTATAAAAAAAGAAGCCAGTAATGTGTCAGTTCTTATACAAATAGGAAATGATTGTATTCCGACTGTAATAAATTTGGTTGCAGAACCGCCCTTTATACCACTTTATACCAACACACATACATACAGTAATATTCGCAGTATTTAACGTTTATATATTTGTAATAACAGGACACATAAAAGGAAGATATGTTCACTAAATGCTTTATAAATCAGCAGTTTTGTGCACTAAAACTTTGGTAATCATTTCAGCAGATGGCCAGTGACATATTTCATCAACAGTCCTGCCAAGAAAGTAACATAATCTTACATCCCGTAGGCAAAATTATCATTTATGAGCATTTTACCTCGGATTCTAAACGCATTAATGCTACCAGAATGAAAACAAGGAGAAAACAGAAAAACAGGACACACACTGTCTTCCTTTTCGATCGAGGATATCTTCATCATTATTATTACTATTATTACTATAATTATTATTATCACTTCTACTACTTTTACTACAAGATATGCCGATGTTGGAATCTCATAAAGCTATGTTTATGATCCCGATTAAAGAAATTCTTATATATAAAATTCTTATATATATATTCTAGCTATAAATTTAATTATGCTTTTTCTTTTAATTAGAAACTAATCCTTCACCTCCTATGGATATGTACTTCGAGCTCTAAACTGTAAAGTGAAGAGGAAAATGTTCTGTAATAGAGAGAAGAGATTTAGTTATGTCTCTGTGAATTAATGTGTATACACCGTTGCACCCTGTGAAAGGATCTGAAAGCCCTTTATCACCTTCCTGGACTACTGAGGAAAAATAATGCCCCCTCTGTTATTCTCATTATGACCATGGTAAGTGAGGCAAAGGGGATATCCTGTTGGAGAGACCAACACATTTATCGTCCTCGTGGTGGTTTGGGGTGACTCAAGATTTACAAAATGTTCCACTGGCTTCCACTTACCTCTTTACAATATTCCAAATATAGAGTAATGGGCCTTAGATCCTCTGTTAGTTCTGAAAACACAGAGCTCTAAAAAGAGTGCCAACTGGAAAAATGGAGGGCCAAGCCCCAGAGAAGCCCCCTTTGGGAATGTTCTCATCACTCCAGAAAACTGGAATTTATATTTTTATTGATGTGAGGTTGACTTATGAAGTCACATGCTCAAAGGCCCACTTCTGCACAAATGTCTGTCATTACAATAAATAAATGTTTATAGATATTACTCTCTAAAGAGAACAGTAAGAGTCGTAAAGATCCAAGCTGGCCAACACCAGGAAGTCAGAAAAGTCGTTTTTTTTCTCTCCACCCCTTTAGACATTAATATTCGTCAGGAAAACACCACGTATTTGGACATTATTTTAGCAGCACCATATAATTCTGGACGTTATGTTGAGAATAAAATGATATTATAAAGCGAATATCAAAGCTATATGACACCAGATAAAATAAAAATTAATTCACTGGTAAAAACAGAGTCAAATACACACAAACAATGCCTACTGATGATGATGATGATGATGATGATGATGATGCCCTAAGCTGAATATTTCTTATATCACCAGCTTTGAAAACAAGCTAAAAAAAAAGAAGAAGAGCATTTCTCTTACTGACTTCTGAGTTTAATTTAATGGGAAGTACCCTGCTGGTTTTCATATGGTGTTTATTTTTAGCTTCTGTGCCTCTCTCAGTTTCAGAATCAGCTATTTCAGGTGAGTTGCCAGCTCATTCACACAACTGGCACGGCCATCAATCTGATGCACCAGTTTATAAAATCTTTTTCTTCATCGTTAATAAAATAATGTAGCCTACAAAGCAATTAAATTTGGTGTCTGTGTGTATGAGTGTGTAGATTGACTCTTTACTGCACAAATAAAACCACGTGGTGGAAATGCTACGCGTCCCAATACTTTTGGTGATGTCGTGTACATTGACTACCTGTGCTCGTTTGTCATCCTGCTCCATTCATCTCTCTCTTTTCTCCACGCTGGATTGTTTTTTTTTTCCGACCAAAAATGGTAGCAGTTGATACGAGATGATGAGGTCGATCATAAACCATCTCTACTCCGATCCGAATGTCAGCGGTCGGTTAGATTTACTCGTTTATGTCAGAAATTCAATGTGACTCAATATATAAGTACTTAAGGAGTATCAGAAATCCTGTAATGCCTGTATGGCCTAATGGATAGCAGGTCCTTAGTAGCAGAAAGTAGACAGCGAAAGACGCATCATACATAATACGCTTGACGTGTGTTAAGTCTGTCTGGTCACTGGAGTGAATCTCAGTAAGAGTAAAATCTAGGTGATGTTCACTCCTCTAATTACAGCCCTTCACACTGCAGCAAAGGTCCAGACTGAAGTACTTAAGCAAATAAAGCCAAGTAAAGCCCCACTCAGCTCTTGAGATGAGCAGCAGATGGTCTGGGGAATTTATAAACAAAAGAGATACACATCTATTATATCAAAACCATTTTACATTTTATTTGGACCTCTGGTATCTCTCATCGCTCCAACATGACAGTAATTATAGCCATCAAGGTGTTCCCTTGGAAACCTCAGCCAAGAACTTTTGCGAAACTGCTTAATCTCAGAGCAACACCACTGACATCATTGGGTAGTTTTTTTTTTTTTTAAAGTGGTTGAAGAATGTAATGGCTGTAATGGCAGATGGACCAGATTTACTGTATATAGACATCTGCCACACTGATTTACCCATAAATCAACTTAACCACTGCTCAGAGAGCTTTCATGCAAATAAGATAAAATATTGCCTAGATTAGGGCATGCACAATGCCGAACGTCTGTAAAGTGTCAGATATGCTCTCATTCGAACTCCGTCTTCGTCCTATCTATATGGGAATTCTATTTTCAATGCAGCGCCTGGACAGTAAATGTCACTGCAGCTAAACAGGAAAGAAGCTCAAACTCTGATTTATGTACTGAAAATGTAGTGCTGAATTTCTGACCTGCAGGTTTTATGACATCACACAAAAAAAAAAAGCTACATTTACAATATTATTTAATATAAAACGCTCCAAACGTAGCGCTTTAATTCTTCAACTGGTTTAAATGTCCTGAGAATGGTGTCATTATTTTCCTTCTGATTGTAAAACTACTTATTGGAACCGAAAATGAATTAAATCCACAGATTGGACCAGGCAGATTATTATGCGTTATAATCATCGTTTTTCCAGCGTATAAAATACGCTTTAATAATTGTCTTGACTCATATATTCATTCAAAGAGAAGATTAATACACTGTAATAGTATACATGTAAGGCATGAGGGATGGAAGTGGGCATTCAGCAAAGGCTCCAAGCAGCAAACTTAAAGTTGAACTGTGACTTTATTTGATCTGCACCATGGTGTTTTACAGCGTCCCAGTTCTCCCAGGATCCTCAGCTCATTTTATTCATCTGCAACTCTTCAAGCTCTGCTGACTTTTAAGGTCCTCCTCGTCTATTTCCTATTAAAGCTCACCGAGGCCAGCTGAGAAGATATGTATATTATAGAGTATGGGATAGATTTATATTTATTATAAACGGTGGTTAAAATGCATCTCAGACCTCCTGAAGCAGTTTGGTGCATCTACGTTTGTTTTGTTTGATCTGAATAATGTCTTACTGTAGATCTTCGGTGGAGGATAAACTTCACAGGATCTTTTTTAATGCAGGGAAAATAGTGTTTTTTTTTTTTTAAATAAATGTAAAACAGTAACAGGTTTTTTTAATCACATCTATTTCTTTTTACCTGTGGCACAGATTAATTATAAAATAAATGGCATTCAGTTACAGCCAACAAGTAGAAAAGCCCCAATGATGGTCATTAAAATGGGAAAGAATGAGGACCATGTGGACTGATGTAAAGGAAATAAACGAAAAATAAAATTCTTTATAATTGTCACGTGCACATTACAGCACACTGAACTTCTTTTGTCTCATATACCAGAGATGTTAGGAAAATATTAGAGTGCAGTGTGATCCAGAACCCCCGGACCACTGAAGGGTAAGGACCTTGCTCAAGAGCCCTAAAAGCACCAGCATGGCGATACCGGGGCTTCAACCACCAAATAAATGCAAATACAAATATGTGTGTACTTAATTTAAGACTAGTTTTCTGGGAAAGACCCTCAAACAGGAGGTATTTTTAATAAATGTGATGTTTGAAGACTTCTGAGTGGATGGCAGGTGCTGATAGAACAAATAAATGTCATTATTTAAAACACGATGTTTTATTAATTCATTCAGCAATTTGCAATTAATTAGCAATTTATATAAATGTTCAGTTTCCATGCAAAACAGTTTTTTTTTTCCATCAAATTGTCTTGTGAGCAAAGCTGGATGCAAATATTTTCAATTAAAGTGCAAGAGAGCATGTGTAGAAAACTGTGAAACTGATTGTTTAGAAAAGTGACGCTAAATACGCACAAGTGCTAATTAAAAGAGAATGTAAATCAGGTGCAATGCTCATGTGGTGGGACGTGTTTAGGGTGCGGTGGCTGATGGGAAATGTAGTATCTGTCTATAGGCTTGACCCATACATTAAAACAGAAAAAGCATTATTCCTAAAGCTGAGAAATTGATTCTGTATTTGTCGATATTTATCAGAAATTTCTGCCTTTCCAGTTTAAATGTTAAAAATCTGTGTTTAGTACGAATTTTACAATAAAAATTTTATTCAAATTATATTCAGGTGTGACGTTTACAGCTGTCCACTTTAACTATTAATGAACATTCATTAGTTTATCTTCAGTAGCCACTTCATCCTGGACAGGGTCATGGAGGCTTTGGAGTCAATCCTGGTAGAGCAGTCACCCATAGTAGTCTGATAATGTGCATGTTTTTGGACAGTTGAAGGAAACCAGAGGGTTCAGAATTCTGAAGTTGCGAGGAGGCACATTTAGTCCACATTTGCTGTTATATAAACTCCTCTCCTCTGGGTAGATGTTTCCTTAAATTTTGTGGAGATTTGTGTGATCTCATTGTTAGAAGTAAGGTAGTGATATAGGTGATAAAGTGAGAAGATCTGGGGTGGTGTTCCAATTCACCCCAATAGAGTTGTAGCTCTATAGCAGATCACTCATGATGTTCCACACATCCAACCCATGGGAAGCAGATCTTGTCGTGTCATGTGCCGGAACAGGTTTGGGTCTCCTAGTTCCTAGTAAAGACTTTGGCGTGAACATTTTGGGGAAGAAGCACTTAAGTATATAAAAAACCCTCCATTCATTTTAGAATGTGCTTTTTGCATAGTACTGGCAACCCCAAATTCTGCAATATTATTTATATCCTGTGCATTAGCACTTCAGTGTCAAATGTTGGATTTTCGTATGCCGTTAAAGAAAAGAGTTTATGATGTAACGTAGCACTGTTAAGATAATAGACGCATACGATATATATAAGATTTACAATTCTGAAGTGAAACCAAAGAGAAAAGAAGCCTGGAGAGAGAAATGTGAATAACATCAACAAAAGCAGTATTCAATTTGGAGCGAAGAAAGTGACCCTTGGCTTCTCAGTCTTAGCCCTCGGTCATTCATCAAGTTCTGTTTATAGCCATTCGGAATGCTCAGAGTAAAATACGACCCACCGGATTGACGGAAAGTGTCGATGAGGTGGCATTTCTCATGTTCTTTCACAGTCTGAGAGAGAGAATGGACAGAGAGGATGAGTGGAGTTCGAGAGAGTAATTTATTTGACCTCGTCTTCGTCGAAACTTCAACTGAAAAGCTCATTAATTCCAGGGTCACTCCATTTGTACATAAATTGGTTTAGAAATGTGTGGGACGCTTCCAAATATACACCGAAAATTATAAATCCTCCACCTCGACCTCCTTTTGTTTCCTTTCCTCCTCCTCAACAAACGATGCCTTATTCCAAATGAAAGCTTTCCAAATTGACGTAAATCACAGAAGGTTTTTTTTTTTTCCTCCTGAAGATCCCAAATCCCAGTCAGAGGGAGGGAATGGCCTGGAACATTTTGCACTTATTAGTCTGTAAATATAGTGCTGTTTTAAGCGATTACCAACTGTGAATGATTTTTCACTCCCATCCGTTCTTGAAGTGGGACCTGTCATTTGTCTCAGGGCCTGAAAAAGGGCAACTGTGAAGAGTACTCAAGCAGAGTAGGAGAACAATAAATTATGTTAATGCACACGTTTTAAATGGCTCATATTTCTCTTGGCCTGTTATCAAAACTACTCTGCTGAGAATGTAAACTACCTTTCCTACCTCCCCCATGTACAATGCTTAATGTTAATCTTCATTCAAAACATTTCTGTTAATGTAATAGCAAACGGGGCCAAAACTTCTTATTTTCTTTCTCTTTCAATGACAGTTGTTTTTGGACACACATCCGCCTGGGCCCATTAACCGTAGATGATCCAAAACACGATGATAGTTAAATAACAGTGAAACAATACATCATGCAATAAATAAAGAATTTAACAAATATAATACAATATATTCAAAAACTAATATAGAATAACTCCAGTGGAAAAACCAGACCTATAACTTCTCTATCTGGGTATTAGCATCAATCTCCATTGACTGTTTTTTCATTTTATTTTACAGTTGTGGTGGTTGTGAGCTAAAGATTCAAAGCTCTGGAGCAGTAATACAGTTCTGAAAATATTTGTCTAGTGGAGGTTTGGAAGGCGATAAAGAACTTCATTTATTCTTCTCTAATAATAAGAGGTCCATCCCTGTTTATGCAGGTCCATTCATATCTGGCCATGCTTCACCAGATCTCATTACACTGACTGGTCAATATCAACAGCAGTCCATCTCTGTTATGGTTCAAGTCTAACTCAGGGCCATGATAGCTCATGGAGTGCCTTCATGAATTATGAGCTAAAGGCTTAGCTGACAAGTTCATCATGTCTACTCTGACACCCAACAGAACAACCATCACATTGCCCTTTTAGCCCAAACCCCCCACCCTGCTGAACCCCACCACACACACACACACACACACACACACACACACACACACACACACATAAGACTGACTTTTTATCAATTGCCAACTCCAAAACCAAGTCCTTTAGGTGCCTGTTGGCAAACTCTAAGCAGGCTTCCATGGGATTTCTTCTATCCACTCTTCTATAAAGCCCACATCAGTAGAGGGCTGCAGTGATGGTTGTTCTTCTGTAGCTTTGTCCCATCTCCACACAGGATCTCCAAAGCTCAGGCAGACTGACTCTCACTAAGGACCTTCTCCCTCTGCTCAGTTTGGCCGGATGACCAGTTCTTTTAAGAGTCCTGGTTGTGCCAAACTTCTTCCATTTAAGAATTATGGAGGTCACTGCGCTCTTTAGTGTAGAAATGCGTTTGTAGCTTTACCCTGCCTGCAACAGACCTGTGTCTGAGCTCTGCAGCAGGTCCTTTGACCTCATGGCTTGGTTTTTGCTCTGATCTGCATTTTCAAATACTAAAGCGTCCAAATACTTACGATTTTATTAGAAAAATGTGCAGACATTTCTAGAATTCTGTTTTCCCTTCGTCATTATGGGGAACTAAAGGAAGATTCATTTAAAAACTTACAATTGAAAATATTGTACTATAAGGCGGCAATATAACAACATCGAAGTGAAGGAGGTCTGAATTTTTTTTTTTATTTATATATCACCATATATTTCGATTAACCTTGAAGAGCTCAATCAGATTCCTAACAAATCATCTTTTTTGCTGTAATTTGGTAAAACAAACAACTGAAGAGAGAATGTCATTTCAATTAACTAATTATTAAACTAATTAATCATCATTGGAGTCAAAGAGAAACTTCACTCAACATCACTAACCTCAGCATGTGGAAAAAAAATGAAAGTTCATCTACATAATTATTTCCAACAGCTAAGAGTTCCTCGGATCAAATGCGTTCTGGAGGCCTCGATACAAAAAAGAAACTTTATGCCAACCGTTGCACGTCTTTACGTCTGATGGAATCCAGACTTTTGTGTGTTTAAAGCCGGAGATCAATCACAACAGCACCTTCACACTTATTTGTACGTTACAAATCATTGTTATGAAAAGGTGTGTGGTGTGACGACTCGCCGCCTCTGTAGATCAGCGTGTCAGACTCGAGATAAACGAACGAGATTTCGGACAAGCAGGAGTAGTGTTCGTGTTTGTTTGTGTGTGTGAGGTCAGAAGAGGTTCAGAGAAGAAAACCCTCCCTGCAATCTGAGCCTCCTATATGATTCCACCAACATGCTCCTCTGCATCTCTGCTCAAAATGTCCAAAACCATACAGTTAATAACTGAGTCCCATACAGTCTGAATGCTTTATTTCTCAAATCTGTAGTAAGAATGGAGCTGAAAAGAGATGGAGAGAGAAAGAGTTCATGGTCAGAATGCTAAAGGTCAAGACCTTGAGGTTGTAATGATTAGATGATGAATGTTGCGTGTAAGAGCTTGAACATATGTCAGACGACAGAGACAATAAGAGATAATGGAGGGCAGAGGGTCTGCTGGAGGAGTGAACAGAGGGAGTCGAAGAAAAGAATTCACACAATATCAACAGCAAAGTGTTTATTTATATTAAGTGCATGTAGAAGGAGAAGGCCATGGACAAACATACACACAAAACTCATTACCTGGAGAAGGAACAGTCTCATGAATAGTCCCTTCAGCAGCTGGCCGAAGCCATGGTTTTGTAGGTTTTATAGTCATCTCCAGGCAGATGATCAGTGCAGCTGCACACAGTCAAAGATTCCTAAACAGACCCTGGAGGAAGTGAACTCTGACCTCACACACCCATAGGGTATAAGGCACTACTGCTGGCCTGCTGGTGTTTGTAAATACATGAACCTTTTCACTACAATAAACGTTAATACTCTAATAAAATACTGGGACGTTGGTCAAAAAATGAAAAAGCACACCAGCAGTCGAAGTGAACGACCAGCAGCACGGCTTAATCCTTACATGCATCGTGTTTCACTCTCTGAAATGAGGAATTTGTGAGGAGATGTGAAACCAAACTGCTTTCTAAAAATCACTCACCTTCTTTTCCTCTGCATGTGGATGGCAGTTTCTGTGGTAACTGACAACCATTGTGGCCGCTTCTGCTCGCTGATACAGATCATTTACACACATGAAGTTGAAGGAGCTCTGCTGGATGGACCATCAGACTTTTTAAAGATCTGTTTGGTTTGTTACTTATTAAGCAAATTCAAGAAGGTTCAGAAATTCTACACACACACACACATGGACGCACTCCAACACACACAACAGCAATAGAAAAATGACCCGTCCGATGATCAGTCAGTCAGTCTAGATGAGACCCTGATCATGTGATAGCTGTAGAGATGGAGCTTCAGGGTGGTCCTCACACTTACAAACCATTACTGGGACTTTTAAACAAGGGGGGGATCTCCAAATATCATCAGATACGCTGTGTGCTTTTATTCTCTTATTTAAATGTATTATTTATTCTCTTATTTAAACCAATTCCTTATGTGGTCAAGTGTGTTTGAGCATCAAGCAGACGTCGGCGATTTATTATTTACCCACTCATTTCATTAATCAGACCTTTTAAACATTTTATATTTTCGATATTCGCACGCAATTTCTCGATTGAAAAATTGTCTGCAGGTCACGCTAAAGTGAAAATGAGGATATGAAATAAAGTTCAAATGTTGCACAAGGAAGTGGAGTTTCTTCTATAACAATAGGTCGTGTGTCTACATTTGATTCTGATCCTAAATCAGAATATTCCCTAGTTTGAGTGTTACAAACGTTTCGTCTGTGTTTTGTGGAACTATTCCTTTTCTTTATTTTGTGAACAGTTTTCACTGAAAAAAAAACACACGCAGACTTGTAGATGTTTCTGTGATTGTGGGAAGTTGACCCCTGTGGATGGGTCAGAAGTCATCTGACCGTCGTTCATTAAAATCAAATAATTTCTACGGTGATATAATTCAGAGATGCTTGACCTCTGCGGGCTGGATTGCGAGATCACTGCAGTTAACATGAACGGGACAATAAATTCGGAACGTCATCATGGAGTTAATTATACATAGAACGCAAACTAAATGTAATTTCGCTCCACCTTTTGATGGTCGTAATTTCGTTCTCCGTTTTTGTTTTTTCTTCGCAGTGGTATGCCCAAATGTGGTTGTAATCATTGGTGTAAACGTCTGCAAATACATTCGCTATGGAGCCAGACAGGGCGTATCATAAATCTCATACAGAGGATCACTAAGCTCAAATTAATAACAAACTACAAGCAGTTCAACACAAATGATGATATGCCACAAAACTGGCAGAAATATCACTGCCTAGTTTTCCGAAAGATCCAGAATGTCAAATATGGTCTGTTTATTGCCACATAAAAATGAGGGCGAAAGGCCTTGGGAGCCTTTAGATTAGTATCTATAACAAACCGTAATGATAGCTAAGTGTGCACACAAGGCATTACTTTAAAACATGGTGGGCGATGAAAGGATTCTTCAGTAGTCAGCATCCAGGTGGTAAAGTCTCACTGGGTTCACTGAGTCAGAGAGTGGTCCAAGGACAACCAGGCTCCATCCAAAGATGGAGGCCACAGCATGTGGTCAGGGGAGGAGGGGGTCTTACAAACGGGTTTTCACTACAAGCTGATGCCCCATCGTCTGTGGTCTAACAGGCAGTGCAGCAGAAGGTAACTGGATCCAAGGTGGAGTGAGAAAGGAAGGGAGGAAACTAGGAGCGAAACCATGAAAAATGTAGAGTATGAAAATGTCTCCCTTGGTTTATGGCTGCACAGACATTCGTCCAAAAGAAACACATCCTTAAATTTAACCATAGATGCCTCTTCGCCTCTTTTTTTTTCTTTGCCTCTCTCCCAACTAACTGGCAAGGCCTTGGTTTTTCAGAAAGCAAAGTTGCTTGGAAACTATGCTACAAAAGCACTCAATAATCTGACCTTTTTTCCAGAATCTGGTTCCTGTACGTGAGGCTCAGTTTTCAAACATGAACATGTGTGGATCAAGTTAGTTGCAGGCTAAGTTTCATTACAGCTACAGTCAATACTACAGAGAATTTTTAAGTGATATATTTTTGCTGAAAAGCATTACTGAGCAAATTTCTACATCACATGGTAATGAAATGTACAGCAGGATGGATTTGCATTGAAATGAATATATACTTTATAAATGTCAAATCCGAAAACCTGATCCAAACTGCTTAACGGAGTTTACTTTCATTTTCAAGTCTCGATATACAGGCAAATAATGTATTGTATTTTAGATTTACAGTGAATAAAACAAAGGTTTCATACATTAAATGAAGGACGTACCATATCACGTTCATGCTAATTTTAATCTTCTGTCAGGGTTTTTTTTTTTTTTTTTTTTTTGGCAAATGATTAGAATAAATGGCATTTTTCCACACGAGTCTGATTTGTCTTTAAACACATACTATAACCGTGACTCTGCAGAAATAAATTGACTTGACCTCTTTGTAGTATAAAGAAGGAAATGGAAAATGCATGCAGCCTTTTAGGTGCATATTTAAATGTCAATCTGTTCTAAAAATAAAAATAAAAATACTAACAATAATTATATGTATATATAATATACTGGCATTTTATAGTCCTTGAAACTCTCTAGGACAAGCAGAAACTCTCTAGGACAAGCTAATCCATGACCTTATGTGTTTTGAAGCAAAACACAGTGTAGTAATTTATCTGAAACAGCTGCTTTTTCAAAATGTTTAAGTTTAGACAGGAAATCTGTTAAGCTGTTCAGCTCCTACATTGTCCTGCTTGGGTTACAGGGCCACTCAAACAGCTACTTTAATGGGGGAAAATGGCACTAAATATAAACATATAGCTTTTCTCCTATTCGGGGAGAGTGATGTTTTCTCCCGTGATATCATTTGAAGCGTTTGTGTTGCGTTGTTATTTTTTTGCAGTTGAAGTGATTGTTTAAGATTCACCTGCTGACTATATCGGTAACGTAAATGTGTTAGAAAGGCAGGAAATTATACACCGTATTGACTGATAAATCCGAGAATGATGCTCTATTGCATACTTGTGGAGAAGAAAACACTGTGATTTTTTTCATGCAAGAAATAATGAATAAAGTGTCAGTGAATGGAAAGGGGGGCAGATGGGGGGGAGTTGGGGGGAGAAATGTAAACGCTGAAGTGGAATTCAATATGTGGCCTTAAGCGGAAAAACTGGTGATCTCAAGAGGTCATCCTTCTTTCCGGAGAAGAGGGAAAAAAGTAGACCCTATGGTAGAGTGTGCTTCTGGTGATCTTTGGTGAAGTCATTCATGAACGAAACCGTTTCCCCAACAGAGCTCTCCTTTATAGAGATGTTCTCCATCACTCTTTATCCTTTGTGCTATTCCTAAGATGCTCATAGCAATTTAGTGAGGTGAATGGAAAAACACTCATGCGTGGCCCAAATGTGCAAGACGCTGTTACTCTGTTTTACACACATGCTCAGCCGATTTGATTCTGTCTTCAGTGGAAACATGGTGTCTACTGTATCCTAAGTCATATAACGCAGATTTTAGTTTTAGAAGGTTCACTCGCTATCGTTTAGGATTAAATACGTGCATAGATTTGATCTGATTTGATTCGGGGAAGCGATTAGCACAATCTTTCCAGCGTTCATACGCTACAGCTGAGATGTTCTGACTATCATTAGAGCATTAAATGGAGGATAAAACTGATACAGACTCTTAGATTAGATTAGAGTCACCCACTTGAGAAGGAATTACACAGCCAAGCCCTTATTCATCACACTTGTCACATTCTCTAATAAACTCTAAGAAACCGCTCTGTTATTATACTTTAATGAGTCAAAATGTGAGAATGTTTTTTTTTTGGTATTCACTTGTGTGGACTCATTTACCAGAGCAGCTGTTAGAATATGTATGTCTGTGGCTCAGCTGGTAGAGTGTGTTCTCATGTGTGGCTTCACACTCATTTATATTGGTCGTAAACAAATGCACTACCTGTTCGTATATAACCCTGATAGAGAGCTGAAATGCTCTGTTTTTTAGAATTTAGAATTTATAGAAACTCAGTGTCATGTCTCTGTAAATCCAATATGAAACACAGATAGACAGACACACAAGCAGAAAGAATGTCATCCAGTTAAAAAGTCTGGATTTCATTATTGGGACTCGTGTTATAAATGTAGAGCTGCCTGTAAAAATAAACATATTGTTACAGACACTAATCTGCTTCACTGCAAAATAAATAGGTTATACAAGGTCAGGGAGATTCATGATATAGTTATACTGTTTATCTTTACAATCCCAATCCAAAAAAAAAAAACATGTGTGTGTGTGTGTGTGTGTGTGTGTGTGTGTGTGTGTGTGTGTGTGTGTGTGTGTGTGTGTCCCATTCCTTTGTTGTTTTTGCGTATAATTTGACTGTGTACCAGTGTCATAATTCACAAACAAGCTGTCTTAATGGAAACGGACATGAAACAGCCACGGACAGAATTATATACACAACTCCAGCGTTACGACCTGCCTTTGGTGATTGTCACAGAGTCAACTGGAGTCCATTTATGGACTCCGTTTTTATTTGCACATCTGAGCCGGGATTCATTTCTGTTGCTGATATCTGGAGCCAGTAAATGTACACAAACTATAAATCTCAGCTCGTCACTCTCTGTTTATTGTTAGATGCCAAATTTTCCCAACTAACATTTTTTAGAGTGTCTTTGGGGGCCAAAAAATATGATAAAAAAAAAAAAAATACAATACCCGCTTTTCATCTTATTATGACCTAATATATATATATATATATATATATATATATATATATATATATATATATATATATATATATATATATATAAGATCACATGTATATTAAATCTGTGAAGCAAAGACGGTTTCAGTACATCAGAACATAAATGGTATTTTTATGCAATAAAAAATCTATCAGATTTGCTGTCAGCACCTTTTTGTCTTTAAAACTGTATTTAAATAAATTCTCTATACACCGTAAAGCACTTCTATAAGCGGATCAGCTGCTGTTCTTCAAAACATCTCTAAGGACTTGCGGTCCTTCCTTTAATATTTTCTGTTTGCTTTCTTCTTACAACTTCAATAACATTTCATTTGAATGAAGTATTGAATATCCTGTTTTCTTTTCTCTGACATTATGTTTTTAAAAAAAATGTGTTTAGCAATAATGATAATTAATTAATCATAAAAATTCAATCTTATTCTAATAAATATTGGCATTAATACTCTTTGTATAATATGCTAATCAACTGTTCCCCAAACAGATGTCAAGTAAGAAAAAATTGCTAAACTTTTATTTACATCTTCAGTGCAAATACCTACAAACAAAATATAATACAGTCATGAACTTTAAGATAACATTTACATTGAGTAAATTCCCAGAGGTCATAAGGTGAACAAGAAGTGGTTCAGATGAATATTTACAATTTACAATAATAGCTCAAGATCAGATTCACAAGATATTCACAATATTCCCCCCTTACACAGGAGCAAGTCAGTGACATCACCGGATATATTTACTTTTCACGTCGGAGTGAGGTCCCAGGCATGACCTAACCCGGCCTGTCTCCCCTCCTGGAGTGTGTCCTCTCCTTCTTCGGGGGTTCAAACTCAGCTTTTAGTGGTCTTCATGATTTATTTTTTCCAACAAAGTTCAGAACGGTTTCTGTGTGGATCCTGTAGTCTCTTTCACGGAGTTTGATGAGGGTGTGATGTCTGGGCCTACAGGAAGAGGCCCGGCGATTATAACGCTTTGTTTGCTCGATTCTGACATGTTCACATCTCTTTTCTGTTCTGCGTCATCGTCGAAGTCGGACTCGCTTTGCTCGGAGTCGCACTCGGACTCGTCGCGTGTTTTGTGCTCGGACTCGACCTCGGCTTTATCCGACTCTTCCTTCTCTTTGTCCTTCTGGGCCTGGGCCTCTTTGGAATGTCTCCATTTCATTCGGCGGTTCTGAAACCACACTTTGACCTGAAGATGAAGAGATTGTGAATTAATTGATTCAGAATAAAACACACAAGCACACGATTTCTCACTATGTACATAGTTCTAATTTCACAATCACTTATTTGTGTGTGTGTGTGTGTGTGTGTGTGTGTGTGTGTGTGTGTGTGTGTGTGTGTGTGCTTTTGATTTATTTATAAGACTTTTTTTTTTTTTTTGCAAGGACGCAGTAATCTGCTCTGACTTTTCATCATTTACAAAAGTCGTTATTATTGACTTTCATTTCCCCATGAAGATACGTTTCGCAACACGGAGAAGCACACGCTTTTCAGTATTTTTATTTTATCTGTGCGTCGCGTGCTTCCTGTGTCTCCTGTCAGTCATGCACACACACACACACACACACACACACACACTTTGTTTTAGCCTACCTGAGCATCCGTAAGGCCCAGCATCGCAGCAAGCTGTTTTCGGTCGGGTTTCGTGACGTACTTCTGAATTTCAAATCGTTTCTCTAGACCTTTCCTCTGGAGGTTGGAGAACACGGCTCTGGACCAGGACCTTTTCCTTTTGTATGTCTGTGGCATTGTGTCTTTGGTAAGGACTGCATAGGGCCCTGGATGGAATCAAACAGTATATATATATATATATATATATATATATATATATATATATATATATATATATATATATAGTTGCATGCACCAGTATTTCAAGCACTCGAGTATTTATAGGCTACAGAATATAACAATCCTGAGAGATATTATTTGAAGACTTTTAGATTTTATTATTATTATTATTTATGTATATGATACTTGGTCGATGCCACAGCTACATAGTTCCTGAATAATATTTCTTGCTTTTTTTTAAAGATTGCAACAAAAATAAAAAGAGCTGAGAGTTGGCAGGGGAGTGGCACACTACCTGGGAAAGTGTCCTGATACTGATGCCCTGAATGTCTGGATGAACTTATAATGGAGGATGCGTCGCTCATCCCCGGCTCTATGGCGGTGAAGTACTGCCCTGCGCTCGGCTGCATGGACACTGACTGGCGGTTCGGACTAACAACAGACGTGTGATCTGTGCGCAGAAAACACAATGATACGTGTAGTTATTTTTATATGCAATGATGTCATATTTAAAAGAAAATCGATTGGGATTTTGAAGGGAACTGTTCTACAAATAATAGTTCTACAGCAAATAGTCAAGATCTGCAATAACTTATTAAAAATGATAATTGAGCAAGCACAGGTCATGTGATCACTAATCCTGTAATTAAATCAATACCGATGGGCATTTAATGGTGTTAATCTTGATATTAAAATTGTCAGTGTGTGTGTGTGTGTGTGTGTGTGTGTGTGTGTGAGAGAGAGAGAGAGAGACTTGGTGTTTACCTCTGAGTGATGAAGACTCTTTTGATTTCGCTTCGAATTCTGTCGACAGTATCCGATCAATGCCGAACTTGAGATCTTTGCTAGAAAGTGGAGGTACTGATTGAGAGAAGAACGTGGTCCTGGCCACAGAGGTCAAGTGTAATCCGTGCCTGTGATAGGAGGCAGACGCTGCGCTCACTCTCCCGGCGAACACGGACGCGTCCGGCGCTAACGGAGACGGGCGCAGCGGAGACGCCGCGGGATGAACTTGAGCTCTGGCTCCCATGTGGGTGACGAGCGCTGGAGATCCAGCCACGCTCTCGCCGTCTCCAAAATGTAGGATGTCGGCAATGCAAAACGAAGGCTTTTTCACCGTGTCCATGGCAAAGCCACCCGAACAATAGGCGGACCAGAGGCTAAAATTGGACGCGTAAAGGGGATTCAGCCCGGCTGTATACATCCTCCTCTATTCTCTCGCCTGTTTGCGCGCGCGTGTGTGTGTGTGTGTGTGTGTGTGTGCAGAAAAAAAAATGTCACGACATACACCATACACACGTGTGGCCTACAGGTAAAAGAAACGAGCGCTTTCTTTAATGACGTGTATCTCCAGAAATGTTCTCAAGTATGAGATCCAAATCTGTGGTCCAAGAAGTTCTACGCAGAAGTTTCTTCTGAGTTGCTGATTGGCTCGATTTGGTCCAATGGAGATTCAGAAGACCTTCCTACTTCCTCTCGATGCTTTAGAGAAAGCCTTGGGAAAGAACTACAACCACTAAAGATAGTAAATGTAGCGCTCGGAATTACCATCGGATTTCATCATTACTATCGAATTATATAGAGAAGGAGAAGTGCGAGTCTAATCTGATCTACTGCACTTTATTAGATCTTATTCAGAGATTTGATACATTATGACATAAATATCAATTTCATAACAACATTTTTGAAATGGTGTACACCTCTTTATTTGTTTGTTTGTATATTTATTTATTGTTACTGGACATGTGATCATTAATGAACTTGACATAATTTACAACTCAATACAATCATGCAAAATTATTACTGGTGTAATTATTACTATAAAATAAATGACATCCTTTATTATTGGGAAAAGTATAAAATAAATAGCCTCAGGTTCCTTGTTGGCCCAGTGAGATTAGGAAACAGGAGTTTCTCGATGCAGGCCATCCTGTTTTTAAGGGCTCTGATTCCAGCCTAAATGAGCGGATATTCCTGCAAGATTTATCCCGAAATAGAAGATGTCGGTATTTTAGGGTACAGCGGAGGTCCCTATTTCCTCCGGAGTGAGGAGGGGGGACTTTATAATGACTGTTAGCACTTCCTTTTTTCAATATTTGTGCAACTTTATCTCAACCTGCAAGTTGCATGGTGACGCAAATCCGTCTTTATGCTTATAATAAACAAAGGAAATCTATTCTCCTCGAAAACGAAAACACAATTAACTTCAGAAGCGATACTTCATCCATATGCAGGATACAAGCCGAGGGCAAGTCATTATTATTCTCTTCTACTGCTGTGCTAGATGTAGATCTACGCAATTATTATTATTATTATTATTATTATTATTATTATTATTATTATTATTATTATTAATATTATTTATTAATAATAATAATAATAATAATAATTATTATTATTATTATTATTATTATTATTATCCATGTAGTTTCAAATGCATCTTTAGAAAATCCAAAAAAAAGCTCTCTGTAAGAAGGTTTTGAGAATTATTAATGCTCGAAATCTGTGCATTTCGATGATATTAAAAATGTTCGGTCAGCTACGCGAATGTCCAATAAAAAAATAAATAACCAAATAAATAATTGAACCACTTGTTCTTGAGATGTTTCTCCAAATGCGTCACTCGGGTCCTATCTTCCTTCTGAGGCGTCCATTATGGCTGATTTATGATCCCGGAAAGGTCTATGACCCTGACTAGCTCTTACCACGACGCTTCAGAGTGACACTTTTCCGGTTTAAATTTAGAGATGAAATGTAATGTTTACCCTGGACCTTACAGTCAAAACAATCCGTGGAAAAGGATGTAGAAGAAGGGCCGAAACACGCACGTTCATTCAGGCATGCAGAGTTTAGAGCTCCACGGGCCCTGGGAAAAAAAACGGCCTGATTACACTGGAGGTTCTACTGAAACCTTATTAGCTTTAAACAAACAAACAAACAAACATATAATAAATACTTTAGACAACAAAAGATGAATGAACATATTCATATAACAAATATTCGCATTTCCTAATATTTGTTGCACATCTACAGCTCCTGAGTCGCTTTATAATAACTTTGTATTCCTTTTCCTGGATCTTTAATAGAGATTAATTGTATTTATTTGTTATTTATTTATTTAATATAATAATCACACTGGTCCTTAAACACAAACACAATTAACACCTTTACATTTGATTATTTTTTGTGTTTCAGGGGGGTGGGAATTGTTTGTTTGTTTGTTTGTTTGTTTGTTTGTTTCAGTAGAAGTAGAAGAATTATACACATATGTGGCCAATAAACATTTCTATTTCTGCACCAGGCAATCGTACATCATGATATATCACGAAAAAGCGGTATACCGATATACAAATTATAGACAAATCATCATCAAATCAACAGTATAGATTTAAAGTGTATATATTACAAAAATCTCACAAAATTGTAACTAATTCTTAAGTTCAATTAACTTCGTTTTTTTTATTTAATACGATATAAAAAAGTAAAGAAATTAATTCTAATTAAGCAAAAAAAAAAATCATATTAATCTAAGAATAAAAGCGAATGGATGTTTGTTATTATTGTTTAATCCGAGGCTATCTATCTATCTATCTATCTATCTATCTATCTATCTATCTATCTATCTATCTATCTATGTATAATAATAATAATAATAATAATAATAATAATAATAATAATAATAATAATATTGTAGGCTATAAATCGAGAATATTTTAAGAATTTTATCATTTCTTTTTATTTCTAACATCTGTCTCAGTATTCATCAGGTCTAATATAGAATTTAAATATTGAAATAGCCCTGATTTCGAGGTTATAATTTTATATTTCATAAAGCTGTGGGAAAGTAACTGGCATGCAATGAAAAAGCTCATCATACATATTGAAAATATTGCAGTCTTGGTGTCTTCAGGCTCGGGAATGGACCTAAAGAAAAAATCAATACTGGTTTTATAGCATAGTTTGTGCAAAAAGCTGAATATTTGTACAATTTTAGAAATTTCAGATGAATTAAATACGGCCTGATATATAAATATAAATATGGATTTTTACATTTCAGAGGGAAGTGTGTGCATTTGAGAGTGCAGTCTTTTCCATGTGTGTTGCAGAATTACAGAAAATTTGCTCGATCTGGAAATCTGTGAATTCCTGAAAAGATCATTTGTGATGCGTAATGTTTTAAACTCCAGTTCTTCAAGAACACAGAGGAACCTTACAGGAGATAAACCTGACTAGATCACACTCGCCTCAGTCGACCTGCTCGTTAAACAACAAAAGAGCTTCCTTTAATGGAAGCCTCAATGCTGCCCATTAAAACATCTGTATTTACACAAAAGCGGCGGCAGATGTTGAAGTCGTGCCATTTGTGTAAAGGAACCCAGACTGGCACATTTCTCTTTTGGGTCGATATACACATGACTAAATCAAATCCAGTGAACGCTCTCACTGCTAAATAAGAGCAGGACTAATGGAAACGCGAAAAGGTCATGATAACAAACCATTACTGTTCCTGCTCCCAGTGTATCCTGGCAGTGATCCCGCTAATGCGTAAATCTTCAGCTCTCCATGCAAGTGCACCCCAGTGAGCTTTGCCCATGCGCAAAAACAGAAAAGGAAAAAAGAAAAGAAAAGTCCAGTTCTTGCTGTCCTGATTAGGCTGTGCGCTCTTCTGTGACTGCACCATGATTGATTGTGCACTTGTTTACTGAAGGCAATCACTGTTGAAGCAAACCAGAGTCTCTGGAGCTTTGGAGGATTAGCTTTTAGGGCGCATGGGCCTTATTAATTATCGTAATGGAAGTAAGCAACATAGACAAATTAAATAAAGATAGTAAACTAAAACACCACAACATTTTAGTGGAGATGTTTAAATTCCACCAGTGCGTGAATTAAAGCGATTCAGTGGGTTTTATTTGCATTAAGTGGTGTTTGGTGGTCTGTCCTTTTGATTTGTATTTATTCGTCATGCTAGAGAAGGTGCAGATAAAAAATCCGATTTATAAATTTTTGCTGTTTTTTGCGGTAAGAAATGAATTAGAATGAAATTAGTGTCTTGATATAAAACATGTCGATGCTCATTTAATGATTGGATAAAACCTGTTTAAATCCTGTTTATTGAAATACAGTACAGTATAATTACATTTTTTTTTTAAAGAAGTAAAAACCTAAACCAGGGAAAATGCATCTCGTGTAAAAACATTAAAAGCAACACTTCCTTACATTATCTGTCCCCATATATATAGATAGATAGATAGATAGATAGATAGATAGATAGATAGATAGATAGATAGATAGATAGATAGATAGATAGATAGATAGATTTGCATTTAGTTTTTATTAACATTAAAACATTAATTAGAACGGAAATCGGCATGTTTTTATTTTGGTCCAAAAAAATGTAATGTACAGAAAATCTAAAACTAATAATGGATATAAAAATAAACTCTTAAATACAGGTTTTCTTTTCCTGCACTCTTTTTGCATCTCTTTCTGCTCAACAGTCTTTAAAATGTGGTGATGTTTTTTCTTGATTTCAGACAGACTCATTCAGTGTAAATGAAGGCGTTTATGAGAAACCAGACTGATAATACTGGAATAAAATGTACTGGATTCCACATAATCTGCTGAATGTAATTTTATCACCACTGAGTTCATTTCTGCCTTTTTTACAAGTTTGACTTAATTCATCAGTTTTCCATAGAAACGTTTATAACGTATCTATCTATCTATCTATCTATCTATCTATCTATCTATCTATCTATCTATCTATCTATCTATCTATCTATCTATCTATCTATATGTCTGTCTGTTTGTCTATCTATCTATCTATCTATCTATCTATCTATCTATCTATCTATCTATCTATCTATCTATCTATCTATCTATCTATCTATATGTCTGTCTGTTTGTCTATCTATCTATCTATCTATCTATCTATCTATCTATCTATCTATCTATCTATCTATCTATCTATCTATCTATCTATCTATCTATCTATCTATCTATCTATCTATCTATCTATCTATCTATCTGACAGTTTTTCATGATGAGTTTCAATTTGCTTTTCGTTTCCTGATGTTCCCCAGTCGCAGCTGTATGTCGCGTTCACACAGTTATTATTACACCTAATGATAAAAATTCGGTTTAGTGGAATGAAATTGTTTCTGACCGATTCTTGATTCTCAGTAGAAGACGAGGAGGAGAAGAGGAGGAGAAGAGGATGGGAAGGAAGAGGAGGAAGAGGAGACAGTGAAGTTAATGACACGGGTGGTATTTAGGTTTATATTAAATAAACTCTCTGACTGACAAGATCTCGTTTTATAGCAAATAATCCGATTGGTTTAAATCTAATTCCTTTCTGCATCTGTTTTTTTTTCGTGTATATATTCCACAAAACATCTGCCCACAGGACAATTGCACACAGCTGCATTTTATTAGGAAATAAAACTAAATGCTGCTGATGTGTGTAAATCTGGTAGATTATTATTATTATTATTTACAATATTCTATACTGCAATTTTATTTTATTCTGCTGCACATTATAATGTGTGTGTGTGTGTGTGTGTGTGTGTGTGTGTGTGTGTGTGCGTGCGTGCGTGCGTGCGTGTGTGTGTGTTATTATTAAAGTTGGCCTGTGCTTGTATCTGCTCTGGTTCTGACATTGCTTTATCATGCTGGAACATTGCCTTGTTTACATTATAAAGGATTTGCAGACTTTTTTTGCTAATAAACTTCCCATGAGTCCTGTTTCTTCTGATTACACTGATTTAATTATTTATATATAATTATAGACAATCACATGATCAGCTGTCAGTCATGTTCAATTCTTTTAATTTAACATTATTATTATTTATATCAACAGTAGTAATTGATCACTAGAACTTTTCATGAACCCCAGTGCCAAATCTTTTTATCTAACAGTGAAATGTTTTATAGTTATAAAACAAATGACCACTGGCTCAACATTAAAGAGATGCGATGCTGCCCTCTTCCGGACAATCCGAGAATTACCATAGTGACACCAACAACGCAGTCCGTGCGGAAACGTGTCATTCTTTACAATAAAAGCCCGAGTTTTATAGAAAAATAATACGTAAAAACGACTATCAATATAATATTTATTTATTTATCCAGTCATTAGCAAGGCTACAACTCAAAAAAAAAAAAAATCATTCAAAACGTGTTAAATCACGTGATAGTGAATCAAAATATTAAAAACTACAATTTGTTGGAAGCCTCTGTACTCTAAAGTATTCTGATTTGTAATTTTTTAAAGCAATAATATAAAGACTTTGCAGAATAATTGTTTTTGATTTAATCAATATTTAGTCACAGAAAAAAAAGCACACATCGCATTACACTTTCCAATCAAACGTACACTTTGAGTAAACATCTAAAATCCCAGACAGTAAAGACATTTCTGATCTTCACAGATACCATCGGTTATTCAATATGCACTGAAATATTTGGAATAATACAGAACTGTGTTTAAACGATAAAACCTACCAAATGTGCTTGTGAAAAAAATCAGACTTATGTTTTAAAACACACACAAAAAAAAAATTAACAGATTTTGATCTCATTGCTTTGTCGAAATGGATTTAGAGCAACAAAAAAACAGAAATATTTTAGATGTTTTGAACATGCGGTGTGAACATTGTGATCTGGAAAAAGTAGTGTTTGGTTACAGACATTTTACACCATTAATACTGTTAATTGTCAATGTTAAGTTCGATGTTAAGTCTAAGTTTGGTTTTGCAACAAAAAGGCAGACAGCACAAACATCACAGTGCATAGAACAGTCATACACCAAACTGGATTCCTGGTTTCATCACCCTGAGTCATATAATGAAATATAAAACCAGTTTCCTTTAAGATATTGGATGTTTAAATGTCATGAGTTTGAATTCCAGAACTTCTTAGACTCCTGAGTTTTTGAGCCTTAACCCTCAACTGCTCACTTGTATAAATACATCAAATAATAATATCACAGTGTCGATGAAAATAAAGGCATATGTAGATAGTAGTACAGTGTGTAGGCATGCAGATCAGATCAGAACAGGAAATGGACCACCACTGTTGTCTTTTGAAGCATCAAGTGTTCCACTATAATCAGGAGTCTGTGGATTAATACAATAAGAAACCCCAAACACCAGAATGGGTTCAAACAGAAATACACTCAAAAAGACCTGTTTTTAGACCACGTGAGTGAAATCTCCACTGAGAAACCTAAAAGAAAATCTATTTGTTTATTGTTGTTATATTCAAGGAAAAGAACTCACACCCTGATGTATGGATTATACGAGTTTCCATTAACGCTAAACAATCTTGACGACAATTCAAGTATTCACAATACATTCACATTTGGATGATTGTTTTGTTTACAATCTTGTGCACAAACATGGTGATTAAACCCTACATTGTGAAAATGTTTTATTATTTTATTATTGATGGAATCTGATCATACAAACCAAATCCAGACTGCATACAGGACACTGAAAACTTACCAAAATACATGATATGTGACCTCCAGACATGAGATATTATATAAAATATGTTTGGGTTGATCATATCAGCTATAAGAATGACTATGGTATACTGCTCTCTGGTGGTCTAGCATAGCTACTGCACTCAAGTCTGGGTTCAGTTCTGGTCCAAAGCCTGGATAAAAATGTGTGGTGTGTTTCAGGAGGAGCATCTGGAGTTTGTACTATATCACATATAGGAGGTGGTTTCAAAAAGTTTTGAATCTAGTTTTGTAACACGCCAATAGATGGCAGCACAAGGACGCACGCACAGTCACAAAAAGCACCGACCTTCATAAATCAGGTGTCTGAAGGAGGACATTCGGCAAAAGCCACCGGATCTGTGGTGCGGGAGTCTCAAAACCTTTTGATACCACGGACAAGACCAAAAAAAAACCCCTAACAAAAGCAGCTAAAGAAAAACAAGTAGTTCGAAATTCTAGTCTAATTTAGTCTAATGTAAGAAAAAACAAAAAAAACGAGGTCAGATATTCTTCTTGTTAGCGCGATCGTGTCGTTAAAAGAAAAATAAGGATATTCAACATCCATAAAACATACTTATGCACAGACAGATGGTTGCCCCTGTGCAAAGATGTGCAATAATAACAGTCCCTGCTCATGATGAAGCTTTGAGGCTCAGGTAGGGAACAGGAGATCGTCATGTTAGCTGTTTCCTCTTCTCATGTCACGTACAAGAGAATTAATTTTCTCTGACATGGCCACCTGTGAAGGACAAATAGGGAAGATGTTACACTAGATGTAGTGAAAGTGTGTAAGATTTCATTAAACTACAAAGATGTAGATGTAGGTGAGGATGCATTCATCTCAAAGGGGTTTGAGCGCTATAGCAGGAGATCTTCTACTTCCAACAGGACCTGGAAACCTGGAACAAGTTTGGGTCTCCTAAGATGTCTTATACATTTGTGTGCCTCCAGCTTTGTGTTAGCAGTTTTTGAGAAAGAACCACATATGGCTAAAAAGGTCAGTGTCCAAATACTTTTGTTTTCATAGTATATATTAAAGACTCACGTTATAGGACTCCGGCTGCTCCAGTTTTTTGTGATGGACGTGCAAGGACTGAATGGAGCGCTGTGCATGGACTCGAATCTCAGACGTAGTGCTCAGGGGAAGCATAATCTGGAAATGAAGCAGAGAAGAAACATTCAGGTAGATTTATTTTGTGGTTCAGACACGTTGTGATGTTGTGATGTTTTAGAAAGTGTTCAAATATTTATTTATCTAATAAGACATTTAGTACATTCAATTTTGCTCTTAACTAGTCACTTATACTGGGAGGGTGTAGTTTAGTGGTTAAGGTATTGGGCTTTGGATCAGATGGTTGTGAAGTCAAATCACAGCTCCACCAAACTGTCACACAAAGGAGCTGAGCAAAACCCTTAATCCCGTATCTGCTCGGTAGTATGAATGGACCAGTGATTCTTAAAGTGTGAGCACTGCCCTCTAGTGGAGAATAAAGACATGACAGTTGTGGCGCAATGATAGTCAGGATTTATATATTTCGTGTGTGTGTGTGTGTGTGTGTGTGTGTGTGTGTGTGTGTGTGTGTGTGTGTGTGTGTGTGTGTGTGTAAAAATAAGTAAAAATAAATAAGCGTGACTGGGTGGACTGGGTGGAGAGTACCTCTCCATGTCTAAAGACATCTAATCCCAGGTTTATCACACGGGCAGGTGTGATCGACTGGACAGCAGATAAGATCTGCCCTAAAGGATGACAATTCAAAGGTTCTCCTGCCTTTGGGGCAGGCTCGTCTGATAGGCATAGCAGATCCATTTGAGGATGACCTGTGTGGGTGAAATCAAAATGTGAAGATAAAACAGACAATTTAAGAGAATTAAAGAAATATAATCCAATCCCTTAGCAGGCTGGGAAGGGTACCATCAGGGTCCAGCAGTCTGTAGATGGACTTTCTGCCTGGCAGTGTGCTTTTCTCCGGATCCTCGGTCAGCTTCATTCTAGGGCGACCTCCAACCTCTACCAACTAATAAATTACAAATCGCATCTATATGATTTCACAGACGACATCTGGATATACAAAAACTTTGTGACTGTCTGATTATAAAAAAATCTGAAAATATGTTTTTCAAATCTCCTAAATCCATATTCTATAGTCTAAGCTAAATGTATAGTCATTTATGTCTGTACTTTTGAGATGATCACCAACAGTCGGAACCAAATTCCTTGTGTGTTAACACTTGGCCAATAAACCTGATTCTAAATGAAGGTAACAAAATATATGAGACCCTGAAATATATATAATTTGAATGGTATGTTTTCCACTGTGTAGCATCACGCCTTCTGTCTGTATACATCTGGTAACTGAGGAGAGCAGCTGCTGAACTTTTGGGAGAAAAATGTTGTCCCATATGTGTGTAATACAGGATTTTTTGTTTCATGTTGCGCAAAATGATTTATAAATAGTGAAAGGTCTAGACTGCAGACAAGCCAGTTCAGCACCCAGACTCTGCCACTACTGCAGTTAGCATTGTCTTGCTCAAATACGCAAGACGTTTTCAATGTTCTATTATGAATAAAATACGAGATTTGCAAATCATCACATACTGTGTTTATTTACATTTCACACCTAACTGTTTTTGAATTAGGTTTGTATTTGCTGGTATGTTGCTCCAGAAACCTCATTGCGGTTACCTTATATACACAACCGAGTGAAGGTTGACTTGTGCACGTAACGAGGTGAGTTCCAACTCCCACCACATCAATCTCATTATCCTGAGAATCCGGAAGGAAAACATGAACATAAACAGGAAGAAATCTGAGCTATAATGGATTATTTCAGCTAGAAGGGAATGCGCTTACTTTCTTGTTGAGCTCTGAAAGACTTTTTTCAGAAACGCTGTTCGACCCGACGATGACGAGCGACTCAAAAGCAGGAACTGAGAAACTAGTGGGAGAGAGATGAACTACTGAGTACCATATACAGCCATAATATTTGTAAAAATGCAGAAGCACATTTGTACAACTTACTGTTTGTTGCACTGTTTGAAAACATTACACACTTCCAGAGATTGTCCACAAAGATCTCCACTGTCCAACCTTACACCCAGAGGCTGATACTGCAGGTCGCAGAGCGCCAGGGCAACTGCACAGAAACAGGGCAAGCCGCTACTGCAATTATAGAAAAGTTGAGTCTGTCGTGTGCGTAACACAAAAGAAATCTGATTCTGAGATACAGGAAATTGTGTTACCTGCTGACGCTGTAGCTGTCAATGACAGGGAGGAAGTTGGAAGGATAAGCAATGGAATAAGACAGGAAAGCAGCAAGTTCTCCTTCATGCACCTGCTGTGGCTGAGCTCCTAGTAACTCACATACACGTCCTAACCAGTCCTTCACCAAAGGGACAAACTCCACAGGGTCGCCCCCTTTAGCTGGCGCCAGAGACTGCAGTGAGAATAAAAGTAAAAAGGAATGGAACACTATAAAAAGTTTGGAGCGTTATGGAGCGAGCGGTGAAGCTTCGAGGAACAATTGATTGCTATAAATGTGGTTAAATATTTTTATGTACAAACATAATATTTGATGTGAATTCGTGATTTTAGTATTAGTTCTTTCTACCAGTAAAAAGTGTGATTCAGGTGATATCTTCCAAATAAAGTCTCCGAAAGATTTACAATCAATTATTTTTTCAGTCTCCTCCAAAAGTACTGGAACATCATGACCAATACAAAAAAAAAACACTGGTGTACTAATAACGAAATATCAGAAGTTCACCAACGACCTCCAGAACTGAAGAACTCCAGAAGCCTCTCATCAGCAGAAAGAATCCAAAGTCCACAAAAGAATACAGAAAAGATCCTCAAAACCAAGATTAAGTTCTACCCAAGAAGTGGAAAAGCCAAAGTGTGGAGAATGAAATGTGAAAGCTCATCAATCAGGATTCACTAATGATGGGACTTGTGATGAAGCAGCAGAATGAATTCAGAATTCAGTCTAATCAGGATGGACATCACACGGCAAAACAACTTTCCAAAACACACCTCCATCACAACAAAGGACCTCATCAGAATAAAGTTAATCATTAGTCCTAATCTGAGCAACAGTTCACCTTCTGGAGATAAGACTAAAGAGAAAAACATTTAAAACACATATCATGTATCATGTGATGTCATCTTACGAGTATAGCAGCGCAAAAAAAAAAAAGATTTGGCCATGCTGTTCCAATACTTTTGGAAGTGGTGGTATATTGTACAGTGCAACAATCTAGTGCATGTGCAGACATGCTATAAAAATCAAAACTCTTCCATGTTAATGTTCTTCCGTGTTAAGACGCACCTGTGGCCACACTTCCTCAAGCGAGGAGAAGGATGTGACGTAAGAATGTGCAATGGTGCCTGCTACTGGAATTCCAAAGAGACGGCCAGCCAGAGCATTGCTCGTTAAATCAAAACCTGAACACACACAGAAAAACATGGAGAATCCATTTAAATCCTCAATCAAATAACGGATTTTACTAAATGGTGCATTATAGAGCCACAATTCTGTAGACACCTGACCCTCACACCCAGAAATGTTCTCTTCATATGGTGTAGATTACTTCACAAAAGAGCTTCAGTTTTTATTATATTTAGTATCTACTGCCTTTAGTACTAAATAATATACTTTACACATATACATTAGAGCATACTGACATTCTTTCTTCGCATATGTTAGGAATCTGGGGTCAGAGTTCAGGGTCAGCTGATACAGTACCACATGCTCCAATGCCCCTGGAGCACTAAGGGTCAAAGGACCCAGAAGTGGCAGCTTGGCAATACCAGGGCTTGACACGACCCTCCCCCCCTGATCTTCAGTAACCATTAACCCAAAGTCTTAACTACTGAGCTATCAGAGTAGGTATCTGTGAAAATATACCTCCAATATATGTGTAGCGAGAAGCAGTCAGGCCTCCATCAGGCCCCTGAGCTCTCCTCAGACCCATCTCCATGAGTCTCCGTCTGGGACCTGCAGCTAGACGGAATCGTGCAGCGTTTGTGCACACGAGACTGCAAGGACGCAAAGATAGTTAGATATAATATAAGCACTAAAAACATGTTATTGTACTATTGGACCACTGAACTGAGCAGTATGTAATGTAAAATTGTCATTTTTTTCCAAAACGTTCACCAAAGGTCCAGAAACGTTGCTGAGATTCCTCCAAGCAATTTAGAGTAGAACTGCAGTTATCAATTATTTTAGAAAACGAGTAAAATCCATCGATTAACCGGATAAGAAGTACTTTTTTTTTTTTAATAATGGTGCTTTGGCTGCACTTGGGCACATTTGGTCAGAAGGTTCCTTAAACCCTCAACAATGAGTCCCCTTCACTATGGGCTTGTTTCAGTATCCAGATGAAGACGACAATGAAAAAATTTTTTTTTAATGTAAAATAATAATAACTAATAATACCTGGCATAATTGACCAGACAGAGAAGACTGGTTTCCAACAACTGCACCACAGCCAGTGGACCAGACACCTCCAAAAGAGGAACCTACATAATAACAGGTTAATATTACTTCCTCATTATTATACTATCAGCAGTAAAAGAAAATGTGTGTCATGTACCCGGGCAAAAACGACGGTGCCTTCAGCTACTGCCCTCACAGACACAGCAGAGGAGTCCAACCCTTTCAGGTAGAGAAAGAAATCCGGGTGGGTGTCAGAGGGTAACACGGTGCGCAAGTATTCCACATCTGTATAACATAAACAAAGGGTCAACATCTGCTACAGAATCTTTACATAATGACTGTGTGTTGGAATAAACTCGATATTGTATCATTACTTAATAATAATAATTAAAATAATAAGAATAATAATAAGAATAAGAATAGAAGAATGAAGTATGTTGGTAATAAATTTGAAACTAACTTATATCTTTGTAACAACACTGAAAGTTTAAGACTAACATCTGCACGGTTTGTTATGTGTAAACTCACTGGAATGTGTGTTCTTGTGTTGAATCTATTTGACCTTTGTTTCATGAAGAAAAATGAAGGTCACGTTTTTATGAATTAGGATCAGAATATAGATAAAAGGTGGAGAATTTAGGGTTTGGAAGTGGCTCGGGTAGTGTGTGTGTGTGTGTGTGTGTGTGTGTGTGTGTGTGTGTGTAGAAGGGGAGGGTGACATTACAATGTAAACTTAAGAAAGAGGACTTTTTGCGCATATTGCGCAATTTTTCATTTTCGTGTAAACACCCCGACCCTGAAAGCTCTTCCAGCACAAAGTCCAATCAGCGATAAAACCGCGCACACTGGACACTAACCTTCATCCGTGAAGCGAAAGTCCCGCAGGAACCGAAGGCAGTCCCCGAGTCCCGCAAACAGAGAGAAGCCGCCGCCGAACGGGTTGTCCCGGAAAAAGAGCTCGAACGCGGCGTGCTGGTTGTGCCTGCCCGCGCGCCAGTACGCGTACGCCATGGTGAACTGGTACACATCCGTGAGCAGAGGCGGCACTCTCTGGCGCACCGAGAGCTCCGGGGTGGCACATGGATCACCCAAAACCGTCGCCATGTTCACTGCTCACTGAACTCCTCACGGGCCGGGGAAACTTTACTCCACGCCTACGGCCGGAAGCGCGCACAGGGCGCCGCTCGGGAACGCGGCTCCGTTACGCATGG
Organism: Silurus meridionalis; assembly: GCF_014805685.1. Lineage (NCBI taxonomy): Eukaryota > Metazoa > Chordata > Actinopteri > Siluriformes > Siluridae > Silurus > Silurus meridionalis. Next base: position 20,612,431 of record NC_060901.1, read on the forward strand.
CGCATTTACTCCGTTCTTACGGTGAAAGGGCAACGCGGTACGGCGTGTTCCCCATTCAGAGAACACACACACACACACACACACACACACGTACAGTGATACAGAGTAAATATTTTCAGAGACACACGTGCACGCGCACGTCATATATTTAATCTGAGGTGTTATCATTTTTTTAAAAAAATACATTACACCACATTTTCACTGTGAAACTTGATATTTGTAATCTGCTTTAAAGTTCTACACACACACACACACACACACACACACACACACACACACACACTTCACGAAACTGGAAACATTTCAAATAAAAAAAAGCATATTTATTGCATAAAAATGCCATTAAAAAAACCTGATTTAATAGTCATAAATAAATGCCAAGCAAACAAATTTTCCCATGACGTCATCCAAATTTGTCAGCGCTATGAAACGAAACTTGATTCAATCATGATAGATAGCCCCAAAAAATTTTCTGATTTTCATGTGTGTAGTTTTTATCTCCAGGGGTCGCTATAGAGCCCCAAATGAATTTAATTCTTTAATGGTTTTATTGCTCAATAGAACAGCAGATATGAACCATTAATGCACTGCGTGGAGAGGGTGCTTTTGGTGCTTTTGGTGCTTTTGGTGCTTTTAAGGATTAAAATAAACAGAAAACTAAATAAAGTGAATGTTTTTGCATTCTAGTGGTTATTTTGTAAATATTGTAATAAATTATATACTTAAGCCTCATTTGCATCTGAAGTTATTATTATGACTGTAATTGGATTCCTGAAATACCTCATCATAATTAGAGAAAATACTGATTGTTCTTGGCGCTGTAATAGTTTATATCACGTGAGAACATCGCTGATGACGTCACTCTGCGTGCACACTGCCAGCACAAGGTCACCTGGCATGCCCTGTGGCATGATTATGTAATTACACTTCCTGCAAAACACATGTTTTAGGTGTTGGTGGTATTGCATCAGGATTGCAGTTAAACATGTTTTAAGCTTTGTTTCCTCCAGACTTTTGGTAAATAGTGTCATTATATTGTTGTGAAGTTGTTCAAAGTGCAATATACAAATACAATGCAAATAAATGCTTCATCATCAAACTATTAACTGACTAAAAGATGAAGCACAGCAGACTATAGTGAAGAAGTTCTCAATGTTTCAGTGAACAAACGTGTGTGTTCTCTTAGAAATACATGATACTGCTTTAATATACGTGAAATAATTCAGTTTGTACTTTTTAATTACTTTAATATTTGTTATTTCATTCGTTAATTTAGTGCAAAAACCATGTTTATTGGATCTGATCTGTTTTGTTTGTTTGTTTGTTTGGTTTTTATTAAATAATTCTGATACAGATAATGTTTTGTTTTGAACATGCCTCAATATTTCTCAGTTTTGTTCCAAAAATTGCATTAATTGGATTAAATTAAATGTAATAAATTAATAAGTCTTTAATGTCTTTAATACACATTTTGAGACCTCAATATTATAATGCTTTGGATAAAACCGTATTTTTATACCAGAGACACAGTTCCAGTCAAAGATTTGGATTTTTAGTGTGTTCTTTTTTATTTATTTTTTATTTTTTACAATGTACATTAATACTGAAGACATCCAAACTACAAAGGAACATATATGGAATTATATAGTAAACAATATATATATATATATATATATATATATATATATATATATATATATATATATATATATATATATATATATATATATATATATATATATATGTATGAAGTCATCACCTGGAATGGTTATCCAACAATCTTAAGGAATTCCCAGATGTGTTGAGTACTTTGTTGGCTGCTTTTCCTTCACTCTCCAGTTCAGCTCATCCCAACTGGATTTAGATGGGGTGATTGTGAAAACCAGGTTCCATCACTCTTCTTCTTAATCAACTAGTTCTTACATAAACCAGAGGTGTGTTTTGGGTCGTTGTCCTGTTAGGAAACAAGTGTTGGTCCCACTAAGTGTAAACCAGATGAGATTACATGAATCTGGTAAGAGAAAGCCAAGAGTGTGCAAAGCTGTCTTCAAAGCTAAATGGACGATCTAAAATATGAAACATATTCTGGTTTGTTTACCACGTTTTTGTTCATACATAATTCCAGATGTGCTCTTTCATAGTGTTTTTCAGCATTAATGTGAAATGTTGAAAATAATAAAAACAATAAACAAACCTCTAAAGGTGGAGGTGTATCCAGAAAGTGGTAGAAACTACAGTAAGGATGGTAAATGTGGATGGCACTTGTGTAATTGTCTTTTTAAAGCCGGTCTCAGTAAGCGCTTATTAGTAGCTCACTCCGACACACTGAGCTTCTAAAAGCGTCATATGAGATCAGAGAGCAGGAATTCCGCCTTCAGCTCAGCGAGGAGCCACAATACAGGGCGACACACACACACACACACACACACACAAGCGCGCGCGCAAAGAGACGCGCACGGACGCACGGGCGGCTTTCGTTTCTCTGGTGACTTTGATCCACGTTTTAACGCGTCGGTCTCCAAAGAGAAAGAAGCCCAGAAGGTATTGTAGAAGACGTGCTGTAGACTCTGTAGTCTCTGTCCCACACCAGGGGCCGGTAGAAGGACGTGTCTTCACACTACAGATCGTGTGTTGTAATCCCACCGGCTTGATTGGTCGGACCTTTGGATTTTTTTGGTTTGCTTTGGGACTTTTTTCTTTTTTTTGTTTGTTTACTCCCTCCCTGAGATCACCACGGATTGTTCTTCCTCTCTCATGTCTGTGATCTTGTCCTCTCCTGACTGGCACCATGTCCCCCGGAGCGGAGAGAAGACTCGAGTCTCAGCTCAGAATGCTGGAGTCCATGATCAGAGACCCGAGATCGGATATCAGACTGGAGAGTTTGTTGGTAAGAGGAACAATGGTGTATTAGATGTTCTACAGATAGATTTAACAGTGTTGTTTTAGTGTGATTACGTATGTAAAGACTGTCCTGTGTGGTAGAACATGTTTTATTTAAGTTCTTCTTCTCAAAAGGCATGGCATAATGTCTGAAGGTTATCAGACACCCAGGTCACTGAAGTCAGTGCAGCTGTGATTTAAAGGCTTCCAGAACCTCAAGAACAAGCAAATGTCCACATCTAGTGTTGCCTCTCAGACTGCAGGTCCAGACCTGTTGCTCTGTTGCCTGAGATGGCTTCATGACATTTTTAAACTGTGCTAAAAAAAAAAGGACAGACAGGAAAAAGATCAAAATCCTCAAACCAGTCTAACAGGGCTGCCTGCTCCTGGATTACCTCTGAAAAATCCCAAAGAATTCCTTTTCTTATGTTACACCACTTTTAATAACTCTAAAATAGAATCTGAAAAAAAACCACATCACGGTTTATTCGTGCAAGAAATCCGAAGCAAACAATTAAGTAGAAATGCCAAGTTATAAGGCCAAACTGGTGGTTTGAGGTCTTATCTTCCTTTGTGTGATATGATCTCTGTGTGTAAAGGAACACACCCTTCTTCTCAAGAATGTGCCTCTTTACAAGTGCTCTATTTTCAATCAGTGCTTGTTTGTGTTGTTTCTGTAGTACCCCTATCATACACGTATTATTATTACCTTTGCAAACACAAAGGGAGACGGAGAACATGCCTGGACTGAGCTTGTTAGTGAGTTGAAGCAGGGAAAAACTCAGACATTTCCAGGAATACTCTATTCCACTTTATTTGGATCGCAGAGCGTCGTTCTGCATTAATTATCCCTCCAGGTGTTGAATTAATAGCAGGCATTTGGTGTGGTGCTGAAAGTGTGGAACTTGCAAAACAACTCTTTTTGATCCAGCAAAATGGTTTTGTTTGCAGCCAAATCATCATCTGTAAAGAAATAAACTGTTCCACTATATGGGTGTGAAAATATACACATTTAGAAATTAAAAAAAAAAAGGGATACCTTTACTCAAACATATTCCATTTCTTCCTCAATCGATATGAACCTCATCGTGATTTTTATGAACGATAATAGCTGCCCGTAAGCAAGGGGTTATTGTGTGATATATTTTGGGGTTGTGTGTCACCGAAGGATAACAGCAGGGATTTAACCACTGGTGTTCCTCATACCTCATACCAGCTCTGGATTATTCAAACGGTCCCACAACGTAAATATATAATATGTAAATATATAATAGGTATATACACATACACACATACAAATACAGAATAAAAACAATAAAGCAGGGTATTAGAATAAATACACCAGAATAAATACAGTGTCCTGATGGTGTAGTATAGAGTTACGGCTTATGAAAGGTTGTGGAGAATCAGCTGGACCTGATCTTACTGGTTTCCTGTATCTTCACCTGGGTAGGTTGAACAAATGAAGAAGCTGCTAGTTTTTATTTTATCTTGAATTTTGGTATATTCATATGAAACACTGGAAAACAATTAACAATACTGAGCATTTGGTTCTGTTTTGGCACAGAGGAAGCAGCAAGTCACTTGATGTAATTGTTTAGAAAAGAAAAAAAAAAATAGGCATGTTCAGTTCCTCAACTCACGTGATCTGATTGGTCCATGAAAAGTATTTTGTAAATGCATTTTTTTTATTTTTATTTGTTGTTGGATTTTCTTGAGATGTAAGTCAACTCCAGAAATCCTCTTAACCCCCTGCAGCCCCCAAATTCTCTTGTTCGAGAGTAAAGAACATTCAGGAAGCTGAGGTCACATCCTTGAATTCAGAAAAGAGATAACTGATTCCAGGCATGCTGAGAGGCGACCACTTCCTGCTTGTGTGTGTGTTCATGTATATCATACTACGACTCATTTGCAATGGCGTGGGTGTGTACTTTTGGGAAAGATAGAAATGTAAAGCAGTACAGAAAAGAAACAAACAAACATGGAAACATATCCTTAACTGTATTAGATTTCCAAACTGTTACATCAGTCTAATGAAAAAGTGTGGCTTTATTACAATCCTCGTTTTCTTTGTTCGTCAGGTATGAGTTGTGTATTTAAACATTGCGTCTTAAAGCCTTGTTGTGCCTCATTAATTTTCATTCTAATGGTTTCAAATGGTTCTAACTGGGTTTCTTCTCAATTTATACAGGATTCTGTAAACGCCTTGGCTCTTGACCTGAATCACCCTGCACTGCGGAAGAACAAAAACATCGATGCCTTCCTGAACAGATGTGAGCAACTTTAATAAACAATACAAGCTTTAATAAAGTAAAATACTTTATTGCAAGAGTAAATCAAGCTACACCAGTAGATCAGTACTGGCTGATCAACAGTGTTTAGTGTAATAGGGAAAAAAATGGGAAAATATCATTTATGGCCAAATTTTCAACAAAATTCAATCCATTTTTATTTGTGTAGCACCTTTAACAATAGATATTGTCCCTAAGCAGATTTACAGAGATAAAGAGGTACAATTACCTTCATAGATATTCTCCAATGATTTCCAAACCTCTTTACTAATCTCCAATAATCTTCATTGATCTCCAATGATCTCAAAAGATTTCCAATAATCTCCAATAATTTCCAGTAATCTCCAGTAATCTCCACTAATCTCAAATAATATTAAAAGTCTTCAATAATCTCCAGTGATCTCTAAAAATCCCAATAATCTGCAGAAATCTCCAATAATCTCCAATAATCTCCAAAAATCCAATAATCTCCAGTGATCTCTAAAAAAATCCTAATAATCTCCAAAAAATCTCCCAATAATCTGCAAAAATCTCCAATAATCTCCACAAATTCAATAATCTTCAGTGATCTCGAAATAAAATCCCAATAATCTGCAAAAATCTCCAATAATCTGCAAAAATCTCCAATAATCTCCAAAAATTCAATAATCTCCAGTAATCTCTAAAAAAATCCCAATAATCTCCAAAAATCTCCAATAATCGGCGAAAATCTCCAATAATCTCCAGTGACCTCTAAAAATCCCAATAATCAGCAGAAAAAATTCAACAATCTTCAATAATCTCAAGTCATTTCCAGGAATCTTCTGTAATCTCCTTTGATTTCCACTAATCTTAAATAATTTCCAAAAATCTCCAATAATCTCCAGTAATCTCTAAAAAAAATCCCAATAATCTCCAAAAATCTCCAATAATTTCCATTCTGAAATGTTTCAGTCACATGCAGAATAGTTATTGAAAATTACAGAATTTTTAAGATTTAATGAAATACATTTAAGAACTTGTAGTTGAAATTGTTGTGTAGATGAGATAGTGCTGAGTTTTGTGTATTGTTGTGTAGATGATAAAATACTGAGTTTTGTGTATTGTTGTGTAGATGATAAAGTGCTGAGTTTTGTGTATTGTTGTGTAGATGAGATAGTGCTGAGTTTTGTGTATTGTTGTGTAGATGATATAGTGCTGAGTTTTATGTATTGTTGTGTAGATGAGATAGTGCTGAGTTTTGTGTATTCTAGATGAAAAGGCTGTAAATCGTCTGAGGGAACTGCAGGTACGACTGGATGATTTCGACCGAATCAAACTGATCGGCAAAGGAGCCTATGGAGCTGTGCAACTGGTAAGTGACCTCTGACCTCTTAGAGTGTGTGTGTGTGTGTGTGTGTGTGTGTGTGTGTGTGTGTGTGTGTGTGTGTGTTAGATAAACTATGGAAAAAATGTAGTGTCTTCTAACTACATGCTATTTGCCTTGAAGCGCTGACTTTTGGCTGTTTAAATGCTTCCCTGCATGAACATGTCTGAACATGACCACAGAGTGCAGGAAAATGTGAGCTGGAGTGGTGCAGGATCTCATATACATTAGAAGGTTTTATATACAGTCAAACCCACTTATCTCGACCTAGGTTAACTCGCCAACCCTGTTAATTCGACGTTTTTGAATTGGAACCGCCAAATTCTCGCTTTGTCTTAGCATTTTTAATCGGTTATGTCGATTCTCTCCCCCTGCCACGCCCCCTTTGGCGGTGGCATTCCCCGAAGCACCCTGCTTCTTCTCCCGTGCGGGCGAGCTCCTCGCAGTCAGGCTGATCACACACACCTGACTCTCATTCACTCACTCATCCCATCTCCTAGTTAAGCCACTCACCTCCACACACTCGCAGCCCGTTATTGTTTGTGCATGATCGTATGTGCTGGTTCATGGCGGTCTGTGTATACATTTATAAGCGCGTATACGTATCCTTCTTCTCGGACTCCGCATTCTCTCAACGGCACCCCGGATTACCCCGATCCTGCTGTTTTCCATGTTCACACTGTCTGCACCACGTTTATCCGTTACTGCCCAGCGCTGCACTTTCCATAGCGCAGATCCGTTAATTCTCTACACAAACTGTCTCTGCTTCCACAGAACTTCGTGGAGTACACTCCCGGAGCGCACCACTGGATGTTACTGCTTCGCTACAAGTATTGGTGGATTATCTCCTGAGTATTCTCAATAAACTTTGTTTGCGTTTCCTTCGGCTTCCGCCTCCTTATCCGCGTTACAGGTCTCGATCTCGATCCGCATGATCAATCAAACTAATCGCAGCAACGCTGTTGTGTAAAAAAACCTCAGAAAACACGTGCATGCACACTCATTTAATAACGCACATCATGTACATAAAGAAATTTCAAGCACGTTAATATATTGCCGCCATATTGGTTTTCGTTTATCTCGATCATCAGTTATTTTATTACTTTGAATCATCCCAATGCAAAACATTTTTTTAATGAGAAAAGTAATATAAAAGTTTTTGCATTTATTTCTGCATCAGATTTGGTTTTGAAGGTCCTCTGTTTATGATCTCTGTCGTTTCTATGTACATTTGATTGATCATTAGAGTCAAAATGAAATATGAAAAGAAAAATGTGTATTTTAGCAGTTATTAAACCATTTGTAATGTGTGCATTTGTTTATAATTTCTTTTCATATTTACAGATGGAAAAAATGCATTCATGTGAGTTTAATATTTGATTAGATGTAATTGATCATGTGATCATGCTCTTGAGTGGTGCAGATTATGCAACGTATTAACGTCATTATCTGAGTCCAAGTAAGGAGTATCGGTCCTTCTCTCTAAAGGGGTGTAATGGAATTACCCTAATCACTCAGTTTCACTTTATAATTTACATTCAATTCTGCCAAAGCATCAGCAGTAAACATTCCATAATTAATTTGATTATTTGCAACCAAATTAGTTTTTTTCGTTTGTGTTTTTTTGCATTTTGTAAAATACATTTTATATCTAAATTAAAGTTTTTCCGCTTTTAGATTTTTATCCTATTATTTATTTTTATAAAAAAAAAAATTAAAGCAGTCGTAAAAAAAAACCCCCAAAAAATTGCTGCAGACAAAAATGCAGTATAAGTAAAATACTACTACTAATAATTAATAATAATAATGAAGCACAATGTATGTAAATAATATAAACAAAAATAAGAGGAGGTGCCAACGTAGGTCTAAAATACAAACGTATAATTTCCGTGTTAGCCAATCATCTGTGAGAGCATGTATGGTATCTGAAAGAGAGTAGGAAGTACATTCCTCTCGGTGTGTGACGTGTTGCTCGATGACTCGGCGTAAACAACAGCTTTCAAAAATGCACTTGGTTCATTTCCTGTATCTGGTCTTCACCCTCCACTATTAGTAAACTGTTCTATAAAACAAGTACGAGATCAAATGAGGGAGAATATAGTGATATATCTGTCTCTGATTTTGTATAATTATATATTTTCTTAACGTCTTACAAAATGTCATTGCGGGTTTTTGTGTGTCTTCAAATGGTTCTTTACATGGTTTTTGGAACGTCTCCTGCTATCGAGCTCCTTTTGAGTTCCTTTTCTCATTTAAAATAAGTGAATTGTTCAGGAGGTTATTTGCTTTTATATTTCTAAGGCTCTTTATTTTCTACACTTCACAGAATGAGTTCATGTTCTGACATTGCAAAAATTCAGCATGGAAGCTGTGGGATTAAACTGGATCATCTGCTGAATTTTGCAATAAAATTCTTCAATCCTTTTTAATATACTCAGATAATCCAGTTTTTTTTTAGAATAGTACACGTGCAGCACGTCTTCGAATTCGTCACGGATTTCCTTTAAGTAAAAAACGTATTGTTAATAATAACGATGTAAAGAACCATGCGTACATTTCTGCGTCTAGGTCCGGCACAAGGTCTCCAAGGAGGTTTACGCCATGAAGAAGCTCAGCAAGTTCGAGATGATCAAGCGCTCAGACTCTGCCTTCTTCTGGGAGGAACGGGACATCATGGCCTTCTCAAACAGCCCCTGGATAGTGCAGGTAGTGTGAAAGTATTGAAAATTTGCACGCTATGATGCACGCATACTTGTGTCAAATGCATTAATCCGTATAGCTACGTATGAGTCATTTTCCTCTGTGTCTCAGAGGTTTTTTCTTTTTGCATATTACACATAAACCACAAGATTTAAATAACGTCTGCGTTATTGAAACACTCCCTCGTTTGGAATTTTCACAGCAGTGTTAATCATCCAGTGCAGAATTTTTGCTTGTAATACTGTTAGTCTACATTAGAGGATATAAAACTAAAATGTGGAACTATTGGTGCCATTTAAGTCCTGAAGCAGGACCAGATATTGATACTGCAAAAATAGTACATTAACAGCAAAACAGGAAATACATGGGGTGCCAATACTTTTGGTCATATATTTGTCCTTCATAAGTATTGGGACAGTTCACAAGCATCCATGATTATATCATTTCATATAAATTGCTGTTTTAAAGATCTTGCCGTTATATTTTGTACACTTTATTTGCTGTAATATAGAGTCGTCTATAGAGTGAGAAGATCTTTATACAGTGCAGTCGAATTATGATGAAGGTTGTATAAAGACTCTCTCTGTGTCACTCAGTCTGGTTCCTCTCAATGTTTCTTCCTCATGTTGTCCTACAGAGTTTTTCCCTCATCACAGTCAACTCTGCCCCTAAACCAAAACACAACCCTACAACAACCCTAAACCTAATCCTAACCCAGCTCTAAACATAAACATAACCGCACCCTAACCCTGTCTAAACCCTAAATCTGACCCTAAAATTAATACTAATGCTTAGCCATAATGCTAGCCTTACCCCTAAACCTAACCCTAACCCTAAATCTGACCCTAAAATTAACCCTAAACATAACTTTACCTCAGCTCTTAACCTAACGCTAATACTAACGCTTAGCCATAATGCTAGCCTTACCCCTAACCTTAACCCTAACCCTAAACCCGACTCTAAAATTAACCCCAATCCTGAACATAACTTTACCCCAGCTCTAAACCTAACGCTAATACTAACGCTTACCCATAATTCTAGACTTACCCCTAAACTGACCCCTAAACCTACCTCTACCCCTAAACCCAACCCAAATCTGACCCTAAATTTAACACCAACTCTAAACCTAACCCTGCCTCTAAACCTAAACCTAACCCTACCCGTAAAAATAACACTAACCCTACGTCTCATCTAATCTCAAAGCTACGTGTAAACCTAACCCTACCCCTAAACCTTAGGGGTAAACTTTAAACCTGACCCCAAAATTAACCTCAACCCTAATCCTTACAATACCCCTAAACCTAAACCTTAAACTAAACCTAAGACTAATCCTAAATCTAACCCTAAACCTATCTCTACCCCTAAACCTAACCCTTAAACGAGCCTTTTTTGCACCTGTTTTGCTTTTACACTTTGGGAATCATTAAACCAGTGATTTATTTCTAGTATGTGTGTAGTAATGATCTTTGGTTCCTCTGCATTTGTGTAGCTGTGCTGTGCTTTCCAAGATGAGCGCTACCTTTACTTGGTGATGGAGTTCATGGCAGGTGGAGATCTGGTAACCCTTACCATGAATTACGACATGCCTGAGGATTGGGCGTTTCTACACTGCTGAAGTGGTGCTGGCACTGGACGCCATACACTCCATGGGCTTCATCCACAGAGACATCAAACCTGAGAACATGCTGCTGGACCGCAGCGGTCACCTCAAACTCGCCGACTTTGGCACGTGCATGAAGATGGACAAGGTGAGGGGGTCGGGTGCAGGGTATTTGGTTTTCGTTTAGAGCGCCCTGGAATTTTGCAACTCGAATTTGCCTCGTAAAATTTATGTACAAACATTTGCACAATTTCTAAAACTGGACACTGAATTATTGTTTTTTTCATTTGTGAAAATAATGTTTCAATATTACATACTTTTTCATAGTCTACTTGTTTGGCTGTACATGTCTGCCACCTGGTGGAAAGCAGAGTTAATGCACTCTGAATTAGTAATTTTTTAAAACCTTGTCCTGAATTTGGACATTAAAGATGGAAGCAAAATGTAAAAGACAATAAGGGAATGTTGAATAGGGGATATGACCAGTAATATCAATATAATGATATATTGTACCATGATAGATGACCAAAATGGAAATTGACAAACAAGATGTTTTTAGTTTGTTGCACCACCCTGTGCAGTCTCTACAGACAATGTGTGACCATCTCCAAGGAGATCAGAGATCAGTGTGTGTGTACAATAATACAATTGTGAATTGTGTGTGTGTGTGTGTGTGTGTGTGTGTGTGTGTGTGTGTGTGTGTGTGTGTGTGTGTGTGTGTGTGTGCCCAGTCTGGGATGGTTCGCTGCGACACAGCTGTCGGAACTCCAGATTACATTTCTCCAGAGGTTCTAAAGTCACAAGGTGGAACTGGGTATTATGGTCGCGAGTGTGATTGGTGGTCTGCGGGGGTGTTTATTTACGAGCTGCTGATCGGTGAGTAGCTTCTCTTCTCTTCTCTTCTCTTCTCTTCTCTTCTCTTCTCTTCTCTTCTCTTCTCTCTTCTCCTGTCCTCTCCTGTCCTCTTCTCTTCTCTTCTCTTCTCTTCTCTTCTCCTGTCCTCTCCTCTCCTGTCCTCTTCTCTTCTCTTCTCTTCTCTTCTCTCTCTCTCTTCTCTTCTCTTCTCTTCTCTTCTGTCCTCTCCTCTCTTCTCCTGTCCTCTTCTCTTCTCTCTCTCTCTTCTCTTCTCTCTCTCTCTCTCCTGTCCTCTCCTCTCTTCTCCTGTCCTCTCTTCTCTTCTCTTCTCTTCTCTTCTCTTCTCTTCTCTCCTGTCCTCTCCTCTCTTCTCCTGTCCTCTCCTCTTCTCTTCTTTTCTTTTCTCTTCTCTTCTCTTCTCTTCTTTTCTCTTCTCTTTTCTTCTCTTCATAAACTCAATTGTGTTTTGCTGTAGGTGAAACTCCATTTTATGCTGAGTCGTTGGTGGGAACTTATGGCAAGATCATGGACCACAAAAATAGTCTGAAGTTCCCAGATGATTCAGAGATGTCTAAAGAGGCCAAAGACCTCATCTGTGCCTTTCTGACTGACAGGTGGGAAAGAGTCTATCTAATGTCTGATCTGATTATACAGATCCAATGCTGCCCATAAACAATTATTCCCTTTTTTTTACATTCATATTATCCAGGATGTATACATGTGTATTTCACCTGAAGCCGTCAGTGATGTTCTACATGAACCAGTCCACCTCGTAGAGATGTGATCAAATCACCCTACGTTTC